>NC_056728.1:1281317519-1281357519 GCF_019279795.1 Protopterus annectens
GGCCAATTCTTTAATTAAAGTTCTCTGTAGGGACTAAACATTCCAGTAGGTGTCACTCCAGACATTGTAAAGCTAGAACATAAACGACTGAAAACATAGCCTGTTAAAAATATGGCAGTTCTTCTTTTTGTTCTCTCTTTTTTAATCAACTCACTTTTTCAAGCTGGTCATTTTGAAACATAAAATATGTAGTTTCAAGCCACCTATCTTCTGATTGAGACAAAAAAGAGAAAAAAAAAAGAATCATGATGTGATATACCTGAGCTCTGGTTACTGTATAGGTTACTATAGGTCTCACAACGAACACATTTCATTTCTTCTTTGTTACATTTGCACAAAACAAGGCAATTGCTGAAGAAACTGAGAAGGCATGTTTTTCCCCCTATAATTAAGTAGTTAAGATTTAAAATATGCATGTTATGAGCTACAATGGTGTCTTGATTAGTAAATATCACTCATCGTCTCTGTGTCATTCTCAGCCTTTGCCAGCTGTATCTTACTTCATTAGGGAGTACTCATGGAGATGACACAAAAGCCCATAGGGCCTGTAGAATGAAATATGGTCCATTCATGAATTTGGAAATGTTCAGCTTTACTGTATAACTGCATAATATTTTAATAACTATTTATCTACCACACTGCAATGAAGCTAGTTTTTTTGCAGCCTTTATTAACCATCCATAAAAGTGATATGGTATGTGCAAGGGAATGTCAATACAGTCTGTTTAAATCTGTCAAGTGCAGCAATATACATTTAGGTTGATTCCGAGTTCACAAAACTTACTGATTTTTTATGACAGCTAATAGAATTTGGTAGTTTGACTGTGTTGAATTAGTTACTGTTCACTGATATTGATTTGTCTTTAAAAGAATGTTCTAGACAAGATGTTTAGTAACCACCTACCAGTCTTTTGTAGAATTAAAGTTAAGCTGTCCCTTAAATATAGGAATTAGCAATTTTTTTTCATACTCCAACTGCTCATTTAACAGATAGGGACATTAACAGATTTTAAGGTTATAGTATATTTAATTGGCTTGCCTTTTGGCGAACCACAACTTGAATAGGTTCTGATCAATGTCTTTATTTACATGGTGGCATACCCTCCTCTGCCCCGATACCTCACTAACTGATGTAAGGATTTATGTCAGAAAAGTTCAGATAGAAAATTACCAGTTGGACTCAATTAAATTGATTGTCTGATCTTGAATCCCTTTCAGATGAGTCAAGTAACCCACTGAATATGAATTAGAAATGCATTATCTAACCAGAATTGAGAAGAAACTTGAATGCGTTTTAGCATGTTTTAAATATAAATTAATTAATGCCTAAACAGTTAGGTTAGGGGAAGCAATTTAAAGCATGGCTTAATAAATCAGTTCTGTGCTTTACCAGAGAGAGAGAGAGAGAGAGAGAGAGAGAGAGAAACTTTATTGGGCATGGGAAAAAAAAAAAAAGAGTCATTATTTATAAAATATGAATATGTAAATAAAATATTAAAATAATAATATAGTAAACTAAAAAAATAATATTGGCATGGGTAATTTTAAAGTGTGAAAAAAAGACTTCCTGTTGAAATTCTGGGACTCTAAATATTAAGTCCTGAAACAGTGAAAAGTTAAAAAAAAACTGAAAATAAAGAAAAAGAGGGAATAATAAACCTTACCCTTCACTTTTAAACTTTTTTTTGCAGGGGGCAAATCCCGTATTTTTTTAAACTTTCTTGTAGGGGGGAGGCAAGCCGCCAAAGTGTATATATATATATATATATATATATATATATATATATATATATATATATATATTAACTCTGAGATTGCCATAACTCAGGGAAAAGTGAATATCCTAAGAAATGGCAATTGGACTTAGTATAGGCAAGTTTGGAATTTCACTCCTATGGTCAAAACATTCTCGGACTGGGCATTGCAGGTTTTGACATTTTAAATGGTTACTGTGAAGAGAAATATTAAATCCATGTCAGTTAAAATTAATTTGTTAATAAACAGGAGTTTTTGCCTAATTCCATGAGTTTGTTTACAATGCCCAACTGAGGTACTGTATCATATGTCTTAGCTAGGTCAAGGTAGGCAGTATGCACCATTCTTCTGTTATTCATTGTCTTGGTGGCCTTCACAAAGAACTCCACCAGTTTCATTAGGTATGACCTGCTTTTGATGAAACCAAACTGGGTTGGATCCAGTGTCTCCTATAGGAAGGTTTCCTATGTCATTGCTAATAATTTCCATATGGCTTTGCATATGAGACTAATCAGACTAATGGGGCTGCAGTTCCCGGGATCCATTAATGGTTGACCTTTGGGCAGAGGGATGACCGATGCTGTCTTCCATTCACATGGCACAAAGCCTGTGTGGGCGCTATGGTTGAATAGTGACACCAGTGGCCCTAAGTGGTCATATTGCAATTTATTTAGGAGGCATCGTTCGATATTATTGACATCCAACACTCCTTTACCAAAGGAAGATATATCATAACAGGCACTCAGTATTTCTTTAATCACATAATTGCAGCACTTGATAAGAAAATATCTTCCATGTTATCTCCCAGAAGTAGAAGCTGCAAAGTTCTTGTAAAAACTTTTAGTATCCACAAATGAGCACTTTTAAGTTTTAAAAAAACAAAAGGCAGGCTTTTATTATGGCCCAAAATGATCGTCTGATCTAAGGATGATGTCATCAAACTCTCCCATTTACATTTCCTAAAGTGCATTTTAGAGCTTTTAGGCAAATGAATAATCTCACATTTTTAGATTACTGTGTTTATACACTTTAAATAGCACTTTCTACAGCACTTTGGCACTTTAAGAAATATAAATGGGAGGGTTTAATGACACCATCCTTCGATCAGATGATCATTTTGAGCTTTATTTAAAAACCTGCCTTTTGTTTTTTAAACTTATCTGAAGAAGTTCAATACTGTTATATGAACAAAAGCGCTCATTTCCGGATAATAAAAGTTTTTACAATCACCTTGCAGCTTCTCCTTCTGGCAACTAACGTTGTTTATGTTTTACAGGTTTGCTTTTTGTCTCTGCTGCTTAAAATATGTCCCAGGTAATTTATGTAGATTTCACAGCAACTTTTGTCACTCTTCATCATCAAATACTGATAAACAAACTAAAAAATGTTCTCGTCATGTTCTATTTTATCACAGTTAACAGAATGGATAAATGGATGAGAAAGGGAAGTGAACTACAGTGGAGTAAATGACAAAAAATAAGGGTACATAAGAGGGGACCTTCAACGTTCTATTGAGTTCCTATCACTTTGTTGAAAGCTTAATTCCGTGAATGCCTATTCATCAAACCCTAATTGTCGGACACCCTTTTATTGAACATTTTACATCATCAAAACTTTTCCCCAGGGAAGGGAGTTAGTTGGCTGTCATTACAAATTTGCCCTTTTCCACAATGTAGTGTGATCTTGGAGTTGATATATATATAATTAGGGTTTATATTAGAACATCGAATATTTAACAGTTCAAATCCCTAAAGGTCGACCTTTAGTGATCAAACTGTCAAAACATCGAATGTCCAGAAAAAAAATAAAAACAACGAAAAAAAAAACTAAACGGTGTAGGCAGGGGTGCAAGCCCCCCTGTACCCCCCACACCCCCCTGCTACATAAATATACCAACTCCAAGATTTCACTACATTGAATTAAACGGAGTTCTCCCCTTATGGAGATTTCCATTTACTTGTTCGATGTTCTGCAGTTTTGCTATTCTCGTGTCGACAATGTCAGATTTGACATTGTCGGCTTTCGGGAATTTAATATAGACCCATATAATTAGGGGGGGGGTGGGGGCATGTGGAATGAACTCCCCAGCTTGGTGAGTTTAAAATAATTTGTTGTTGGTTACAATTGTTCTGGTAGCCAAGTTGTTCCATTCCCTAAGAAAAAGCTTTGGCAGTGTAAATGTTTGATGATAGGGTATTCAACGATTATGATTCGATGAATAGGCATTTACAGAATTAAGCTTTTGACTAAGTGATATAGACCCATTCTATCTTAGGCCTCTGTCTGATTAGCATGTGTGCAACCAATATTCTGTTATAATATATTATATTTCATAGCATTTACACTGACAGTTTAAAAATAGAGAAATTAATAACAAACAATAAGGATCATAAGACTTTACAAAAACATTAAATGACATCAGTAAATGTGCTACAAGTATTAAATCACCTATAAGCACAAATAAAACCCATGTGCTTTGGAGGGAATATTGTGACAAATTATGAGATCTATGGCATTCAAACAGACAATATTGACACAGATAGGGACATAGACAAAGTTGTGGATGAAAAAGATAATTTTAATATTCACGTGGCACACATATTAAAGGAATGTAGCAAGACTGCAGACAGTATTAATCACTGAGTAACATCTAGAAAACCAAAAATGATAAAATATGTCTACCCATCTTTAATATGCCCACATTTGGAATATAATATCACCTCAGGGTATTCATTATCTAAAGAAAAAATATGCAGATAGTAGTACAAAAAGATCAACAAAAGCACTCTCTTATAATGAAAGAGTGCAAGAAATGAACCTGAATACAGCTGCAAGCAGAAGAATGAGTGTAGAGTCTAATAACTGCATTATAATGCTGGAATGATGCTTACCCTTTAAAAGGCATGGGTCTGCAGAGAAAAAGTAGAAAGAATTCCTGTAACTTACTAGGAGCTTCTTCCAAATATAAAATGACAACCATACGGTGTTCTGAGCTGGTGATGTACCCCTCAATTGTCCAGATTTTGGCAGAATTTCCATATTTTTGCCTCATATTTTCAGTCTCTTCCTCACAAAAGTTCTGTTTTTTTGACAAATTATTAGGATGATCTGAGGAATAAAGTCATTAAATAATGACATGCGTTTGAGTTTCAGACTTCATATTGTTCAGAAAGTGCATGCTAACACAAATCCTGTTATTCTATCAACTTTCTAAGTTTGTAAGAGCAATATTTAAAATGTGTCCCTGTTTTGGGGCATTTCCCCCCTATTTTTATGCTTTGTCTAGATTTCTTGTATAAAGAGGCTGAGAGGAGTCATTGGTGATCAGGGCTTGGAACTAACTTCTGTTAAAAGACAGAAACAATGAAAGCCCAGCAGCCTTTAAACGTGTAGTAGACATTATATGGCTCTACTAAATTTAACATTTTTTTCAGGAAAATAGGTCTTAGGCTCAAGTCTGAATTCATGTACTGTGTATGCATTTATGAATTCAAGCACCTGGACACTGGAATAGAACTCTCAGTCTCCTGATCTTTCTGCCATCAACGGTGAATGTGGTATTTTATGAATCACCGATAAGAAGAAAATAACAAATGTGAAGCATATATTGACTCATCAACATTTTGCAATGACGTGTTCTCTAAAAAATAAATAATAGGATTACTAGCTCATACAGATGTCCGCAGTGGTACAGCGGTATCGTTGTTGCCTCACAGCAAGAGGTTCTCATGTTCAATTCTTGGCTTGAGTGCCTTCTGTGCAGAGTCTGCATGTCCTCCCTGCGGTTGAGTGGCCTCTGAAAGACATGCGTGAATGGGTGTGCCTTTGCTGAATGTTGGGCTGGCAAATCGGCACCATAAAAAATCAGCTGCCAATCATTAGCAGACCGGAATTCCGCTGTGGCGACCCCCTAATCAGGAAAAGTCAAAAAGACAAACAAGAACAACTGGCTCAAACGGAAAACAGATGAAGCAAATGTTCAAACCAAGATTTCTTTATGTTTATTTGGTGACAAATTAAAGTGTATATGTATAAAGTCAAACTTCTTTAACTTAGCATGTTATAGTCACAGTAAACTTATGTTAATGCTGTTACACACTGCTAGTAAGAAACATACATTTTTGGTATTTGTGCTGTTTGTAATAAATATGCATTTCTGGTACAAAAATATACATTGTTAGATGAACTACAGCATTAAGCAACAGGAACTTTCTTGTGAAAGTGGAAAGACTAAACTGGAACTAAGAATGCCATCACTACAATTATTGAAGAAAAATAATATACAGTTTGAGAAAAATATATTAAAAACTAATAAAAAACAGAATATGTTCATAAAAAGTAGCCTGCTTATAACTGATGCATATTGTTATTTTCACATAAGGTTGCCTTTTATTAAAAAAACACTCGAGTAAAGCCAAATGAAAATTTAAAATTCTTGAATGGGAAATATTCTGACAGCAAATGTGAATCCAGTTTTTCATGATGCAGAAACAATTTCAACTTTTCCCTTGAATCTGTAAACTACCAGCTGCCAAATTCAAGGAATAGTCTGAAGAACTATACCTAGGTTGCCTGCTGATAAATAATTTAAATTGCAAGGTGTCTGAAATTTTCTTCACTAAATTAAATACAAACTTAGAACTGTGCACCATTACTCAATATTTATGTATGGAGTTTTGAGCGTTGCTCACCATTTAAGACTGTTTCTCATGATAACTAAAAACTTCAAATTCTGTACAAAAGATAGTTTTGCAAATTCATTCATTCTTAAAGCAAAATAATTATGTCAGTTTACCAGATGGCATTTGGCATTCATCTCATGATGTACTAAAATTAACAACTGTTTGAAAAATAAAATGTCAATTGTGATTCACAGAGCAGCACTATGTGCTGAAATGCACAAATTCTTTTAGCTACACTACAAAAGTAACATGACTATAAACAGTTAAGTTGGATTTGCTTTTCTTGGGAGAATTATGATTGCAGTGAAAACATATTTAGTCCATTAAGAAGAGCTTAGTAATATTTCAGCCACACTGCAGAAAGTGAGAAATAGTTGGGGAAATCAAATGTTTTCAGACAATTGCAAGATTATTAATGACATGCACCTGAACAGGACTAAGTCCCATCAATGTTTTCAATGATCATTTATGGCAGGGAAAAAAAGAAACACGTATGTAGAGTCTGTACAGTTTGCACATATATTAATATTATGTACAGATTCAGCTAGTTACTAGTAAAATGTGTGTGCCCGATAGATATGCTGGCTACATCATCATCATCAGCCACCTTTTTCCCATTTTCTACATGGGGTTGAGGTGTCTGTCAACTGCCATCATCTCTCTCGATTCAATGCCACACTCCTGCCTTCTTCAACACTCATGCATAACTGTTGCAGATCTTCTCTCACATAATCCGTCCATTTCTTTACTGGATGTCCTTGTTTCCTCTCACCTTCTTCCTGTCTGTCTCAAATCGTCTTCATCTGATTGTGTTCTAATTTTCTGCACGTGTCCAAACCACATAATGTGTTTTTTTTTATCTTTTCTGCAATTGGAGCTACTTTGGCTTTGGTCTTATGCCCTCATTTCTTTGTCTGTCCCACAGTGTGCATCCAACCACCTTACTCAGGCACTTAATTTCTATCACCTCTAACTTCAGCTGTTCTGCCTTTACTGCCCAGGCTTCTGTACATTACAGTAGTACTGGTTACACCACTGTCTTGTACACCTTACTTTTTAGCTTCTTTGCATTCTTCTGTCATAGACTACACCTGACATTCTATGCCATTTGGCTGCAGCCCCTCTGATTCTAGCTTTGACCTCTTCATTCAGACTTCCCTTCTCCTCAACCAGCCATCCCAGATACTTGAAGCTGTTAACCTGTTTCACTGTCTTCCTGTCTATCCAATTGTTCCTCTCCATCCAATCTGTGACCTTCTATGCTGTAGCAGTTGTAGGGAGATTGGCCTTCTGAATGTGTTCTAATGAATAAAGTGGCTTGAAGCTATGTGGAATAGCTAGAATCACTTACTCCTGAGTAGATAAGTAGAAGCAATTGTTTTAAGGATTAGTGTCCATAAGAAATTTGATCAAACCTTATGTTTCTTTATGTTAGGTCTGCTTCTTTTTGCATTCCGGTATTGTGAAATGATTGACCCCATGTGTTTGTAAATAAAAGATGAGACTGCAGAAAAATACTGCTGTGTTTGTACTATTGGGTTGCTTCTACAATAAATAATTTGTTTAGTCATATCTAGGATATAATAGGCTGACATTTTTAAGTAGAGTATTTTTACTGCTCTTGTGAGTTTTTAGTGAAGACCATGCATTTTCCTTTCTGTGGTAGTTATCAGTATAAGGGTTATAGTGTCCATGATGCATATTTCTAAACTGTTAGATCTGTTATTATGTACTGTTGGTATTTTCCACTCAACACTGTGACAGTACTTCATGCTTATTCTAAAATAGTTTACAAAATGACAAAATACAACAGAGTTGGAAGTGGTTTCATGTAATTGTTTCAAGCCAAAATGTCAATTTCATTGAGATGAGTATAATGCTTTTTGATATCCTGTAGGCAGACAGAGTGCCTGGAATAAATTACTGCACATTCAGCTGATAAACAGTCTACAGAGTAGTCATACATTTGCCCAGGACATGTGAGGATTTAAACAAGAGCAATTGAAAACACTAATTCAACCATCCATCCATACATACATACATACATACATACATACCTACGTGAACTCCAGATACAGTTTTCACATATACTCTCATATTGTCTGTGCTTTCAGTTGGCTCTGTATTTCCATTTTCCAAAATATACATTATCTTATGTCTGAAAGCTATTACTGTTACTAAATTGCTTGATCTCAATAGACAAGCCATTCCATAGTGGTACAATTATTTTGTAAAAAAAGTTCCATGTACATTCTCTCAAATTCAATGAGTTATAAGACTAAATAGTTGAATAAAAAATTCATCCACCCACAACCTCTTTTCACATTTTTTGCACATGGGGCCGAGGTATCACTTCAAGAGTCACAATCATCTAGAGCCAAAGTTTACACAGCTGGATAGCTAGCCCTGCTGCAGTAGTTCTTTCACATCACACACTTAACTGCATACTCACTCCTATAGCCAATTTAGAATATTCAATCCACCTACTGCATGTCTTTGGAATGTAGGAGGAAACTGGAGCATCCTGAGAAAACCCACACAAACACAATTTAAACTCTGCACAGAAGACACCCTAGCCAAGAATCGAACCATGGAACCTCTGACTGTGAGGTGAAAATGTTATCTGCTGTACCACAGTGCTGCCCAATTATTTCTAAAAACATCTGTATACAGTCATGAGGTCTCCTCTAACTCTCTTGTGTAAGAGAAAAGGAGAAAAGACTCATCTTAATAACCATTTCTTTCTTCAGCCATAATCTAGGTACAGTTTTTGTGTTTTTTTTTTTCTCTTTTATTCTTTGACATTTTATTCTCGCAGATATATTTTCAAAGATAATTCACTTGGAGACCCACAGTGCAGCTAAGCATTAGCATAGGATAATCATAAATTCATATGATATTCATACAAGTTTTTTTAGTAGAGGGCTAATCTATTTAATATTTCCAGTACAAAGTTGATTGATGTAGGAGTTAAATTTCAGGTTTAGGTCTAATATTATTCCTGGATCATTGTAGAGCTGCACATTGCATAGTTATATACTGTTCATAAACTAATCTCTAGGAAACTGACTTTCCTCAGAGGTATAATAGTGGACTTAGTGACATTGACAATCATTTTATGCAACTTTAAAGGCAGGGAAATGTTATCAATACCAGGATGTATGACATCCTTGTCCCTTTTTCCTTTTTTGATCCCTTGCAGCTTGTGAAGATTGGGTGAAGATAGGTGAAGGCTGTCAGTCTAGCCAGATAGAATTTTGGAGATAATTCTGTCATCTGTAAATATTAATGTAAACCACAGGCTTGTTGTCTTAAATGGTAAAAATAGTGTTACATGTGGAACTGGAAAAAATGTAACAACAGTGCACTCTACTGACCAAGTAAAGCATGTTGTGACCCTTTGATGTTAGGACTCAGAGCCAGTGAATCTAGAGTGGGGAGTCCTGGCTATTGTTTTAAGGCCAGAGTTAATGGCCAGAATTCCCATGCATAAATGTCCTTTATTTCTCTGGTTTCTGCCCAGAGGTGAAGAATGTAAATGTAGTTTCTGTTAGCCTGGGCACCCAGGGAAGTGTGATAAATGATGTAATGTGAACCAGGAATGTGATTTTAAAAACAGAGAGAATCAGAGAGCATTAAGCATTTCTGTCCTGACTATCCAACTCACCAGCACTGTCTTGCTCTATACGTAAGTTTATCTTAGGCTTGTGTTTTCTCTTAGAAATAGCTAGAAACTAGAAAGATTAGACTAAGTGTTTTTCTGTGATGTCAGAACTGTACTACTAAATTATTTTAAGTATTTCTCTGTGATCTCTGAACTCTTGACTGGCACTGTGTAGTAAAAAGTATTGTCTTGTGTTTTGACTATTTGTTATTAAATATTTTTAAACCCTTTCAACTGTGGCTGTTTTTGATTTAAGCTCTTTAGAGTACTTGCATGCCTTTGGTAAAATTGTACAAAGCCACTTCAATAGTTTTAGCGCTGTTCTATACTAACAATTGGATAATAATATTGCAAAGTAATAATTGGACACTCTTTTAAGGGCCTTTGAGTAGCTGATAAATATTAGTGGGTGGTGGCACCTGGTATTACCGTGTAGTCTGGGAAAAAGGGGGGCACAGCTGGAGAACCTGTGCCAGCCATTCCCAGGAGTCTCTGTGTGGTTGTATCAACTCTTCTCAAAGTGTGTATGTGTGTGTGAGTTTGCATGTGTGAGTTTGTGTGTGTGTGTGTGTGTGTGTGTGTGTGTGTGTGTGTGTGTGTGTGTGTGTGTGTATGTGTGTGTGTGTGTGTGTGTGTGTGTGTGTGTGTGTGTGTGTGTGTGTGTGTGTGTGTGTGTGTCAGCTACTTTGGCAGGGACACGAAGCACTGGTTGGACAGAGAGGATGCTGGAGGTTTTAGCTTGCCCAGTAGGCTGAGATCTGGACCCTATAGCTGTGTCAGTGGGGAGTCTTATTGGGGACCTGGAGAGCAAGGGAGCAACCAGCCCCTGACTGATTGTGATCTCTGTGTGATGTTAAGGGAAATTGCACTTTACTGTGTGTATTTTTTATCCTTTCCTCCTATACGAGACGCCACTCACTGGTGTTAGTGGTGATGATTGAGGCTCCTTGATTGCTGGGCCAGGGCTTGGGCATCACAGAGCTGACCATCAGCTACAGCCAGCTCTTCTACTCATTTACCAGGTCTACCAGGCCCACCTTTACATCCCCCAGGCTCAACCCAATCCCAATCCGGGCCTGATGAGGAAATCAAGGACACCAGTGCAGTGGCATTCTGCTTGTCATGGAGTGTGCATTAACTCAAGTTCCATCATACCAGAGGGGCATCTATGCTGTTGCTGCCATAGGGAAGCATATATGAGCTTCCACACATGCAACCTCACAGCTTAGCAGCTAACTGGTCATGCAGCACAAAGTTGGCCAGGCCTGTATGCTGCATACTGCAGTGAGCTTTAGGCAGCCTCCCTTACCCAGAATGGGAGAGCTGGCATCTGTCATTTAATCCCATCTTCTGCCACCCACCCCATACCACCTGGTCCATCCAGTGTTTGTGCTGTTAAGTGAACACAGGTCATCTCGGGTACAGTAAGGGTTTTATTCTTCTATGAAAAAGATATGCTCATGGTCACTTTCTTATCACATTTGCCATCTTTATATTGTTTTCTTACTTGCAGACCATAATACAGGTGTACTATTCAAGGTGACTGAGACACAGAGTGAATAACAGGAGGTGTCAAACTCTACCCCAGATGGATTCTGACTATAATCTTGTACATCTCCATAACATAGTTCCAAAAGAAATGATGAATAATCTCTGCATTAACCGGTTCTGTATACAATTAGATATTTACTCAGAAATAAGACTTCTGGTCTTGTTTTTAGCAGAATGTGGTCTATGTTATCATATGATTTATTTAGATCTAGAATAAATACACCAGTCTTCAGGGCCTTCCTATACCCATGGCAACAGGATGTCAGCAATGAAGTAGATTTATGGGAGAAGATACTTCTTTTCTAGACACTTACTGAACCTTAATGCTTTGTCCTTTACCAATGTAAATGAGGGTAAAACTTGCCTTTTTGCATCTTAACAGATAATTGTATTTTTCTTGAGGGAGCAATCAAACATATGATAGAAAATCTGGCCTACTCACATTCTGAACTATTTTAACTGTAAATTAATAAGTCTTTTATATTTAGCTGTACTACTGTCAAGCAGTTTGACAACCTCATCTATGCTAATGCACTCACATATCAAATACTTAGGTGATATATTGGCTAGTATTTTGCATGTTATCGGCAAAGTATTTTCACATAATATACGCAATCTTTTTAAAACTTATATCTAGCATGCTATTATTTGCTTTGACAAACTGCACTGCTTGTCTGACAATTATATGACTTTAATAATGGTGACATTATGCGACTGAACCCTCTACTGCATCTCTCTTTCTTAGTTCATTCTTTAATTTAACTTTTCTTCAAAATTATTTATACACATAAAAATATCTGTCCAGTAGGTTTCTATTTTCTGTTGCATTTATTTTTTGCCCTGATTATGGTATCTTGTTGAAAGAAATTCTAACTCAGTTCCCTCTGAAGTATTAAATATGTGTCTAATGTCCTCATAAAGGATCATAGTTCAAGTAACTTAATACTGCAATAGGCCTCAACATCTAGCTGAAGACAGTTCAGCCAACAAAAATGCCATGGCTACTGTTTGATACCTGAAAGCAAGGCTTCATGGTTTCTTTTTATCCAGCAATAACTGTGTTTGCTATATTGTGTACTATTAACATTTGTTTGATAAGTACCTTCTTACCTACCTTAGAAGACTTGTATGCACTTATAGCCAATTTTCAAAACCTGTTCGTAAAATTTGTTGTTTTCTGTCATATCAGTGAGGACTGAGTTCACTAAATAATGACAGATAATTCAGTTTCAGACTTCATATCCTTCCAAAAATGCATTGTAACACAAAACCTTTTAGACTAGCATCTTTCTAAGTTTATAAAAACAATATGTCCCTATTTTGGTCCTTTATCCCCCACCCCTTATTTTGGCTTTGTCCAGATTTCTTGTGCTAAGAGGTTGAGAGTTATGAAACTTGGGCAGAAATCTTATATCTTTCAGTTCAATTTAAGAATGTAAAATAACCACATCTTGCCCTGCTTCTTGTATAGTAGGCCTTGTCACTGCCTGCTTGAGTAGTGAAGTATGCATAAAACATAATACAATGTCCCACTCACCATCACTCAGTTAGTTGCTGTGCAGATAATTTGAGTCATGACAAATTACAGCATCATCTTCACCAACGGACCTGAAACATTCTTCTACCCAGCTGGCTAACATGGTTTTGTTTCTTGGTGGAGATCAGTGAATGTAGAATAAATGTGCCCTTAGATGGCTTATCTACCTTTAGCAATGCATCCTCAATTAATTTACTGTTAAACTCTAAAAAGAACTATATTACATCAAGTGTCTGCTTGACATCTATTGTAAGTTTCCCACCCATAATGATGATTCTGATTCTGCTATAAAGATAATTCTGTATACTAGAGTTTTATAATCCATTTTTTATATTTATTCACTTATCAAAGCTCCTATCCATAAGACATTTCTGTTGGGATTAGATTTATGGCTTTCTCTTTTAATCTTGCCTCTCATGACAGGATATTTAAACATCACGAGGCAGAGGTCAGTTATTATGACTCATTGCACAACAACTCTTCAAAGAACCAACTGATTCTGCTCATCTGTTCAGGAATTCAACTTGACAAAAACAATGAAATGTAAGATATTTTGCAGGGGTCAAGCCCATTTCTGCTCCTATATCCTAAATATATATATATATATATATATATATATATATATATATATATATATATAGATAGATAGATAGATAGATATATGCTACTCCAATAAATCTACTCCAACAAACTCTAGGACTTTACTACAGAAACTGTTCATGGTTCTTGATTAAAGTTGGCAATAAAATGAGAATTGAGAAAATGCAATAATTTTAACAGAGAAGAACTCAAAACTGCTCACTGAAGAGAGGCTGAAGTAAAGCTGAGTGAGTTATGATCATTAAGCTATTAGAGATTTAGAGGCAAATATACCAGTGGAAGCATGGAGGTGCTTAGGAGAAATGGCAGTGGAATTTTTAACCAGATTATTTAATGAAATTTTGGAAAGTCAGAGGATGCCTGAGGAGTGGAGAAAAAGTGTTTTGGTACCTATCTTTAAGAATAAGGGTGATGTGCAGAGCTGCAGTAACTACAGAGGGATAAAATTGATCAGTCACAGCTTGAAGTTATGGGAAAGAGTAGTGGAAGCTAGGTTAAGAAGGGAGGTGATGATTAGTGATCAGCAGTATGGTTTCATTCCAGGGAAGAGCACTACAGATGCAATATTTGCTCTGAGAGTGTTGTTGGAGAAATACAGAGAAGGTCAGAAGGAGTTGCATTGTGTCTTTGTGGACTTAGAGAAAGCATATGACAGGGTGCCTAGAGAGGAGTTGTGGTATTGTATGAGGAAGTCAGGAGTGTTAGAGAAGTATGTAAGACTGGTACAGAATATGTATGAGGGTAGAGTGACAGCGGTGAGGTCTGCGGTGAGAGTGAAGGATCAGCTCTGAGCCCTTTCTTATTTGCAGTGGTGATGGACAGGTTGACAGATGAGATTAGACAGGAGGCCCTGTGGACTATGATGTTTGCAGATGACATTGTGATATGTAGTGAGAGTAGGGACCAGGTTGAGGAGACCCTGGAGAGGTGGAGATATGCTTTAGAGAGGAGAGGAATGAAGGTCAGCAGGGCTAAAACAGAATATATGTGTGTAAATGACAGGGAGGGTAGAGGAATGGTGAGGATGCAGGGAGTAGAGTTTGTAAAGGTGGACGAGTTTAAGTACTTGGGATCAACAGTTCAGAGTAATGGTAAGTGTGGAAGAGAGGTGAAGAAGAGAGTACAGGCAGGGTGGAATGGGTGGAGAAGAATGTCAGGAGTGATTTGTGACAGACGGGTACCAATAAGAGTGAAAGGGAAGGTCTACAAGAGGGTAGTGAGACCAGCTATGTTATATGGGTTGGAGACGGTAGCATTGTCGAAAAGGCAGGAGTCAGAGCTGGATGTGGCAGAGTTAAAGATGTTAAGATTTGCACTGGGTGTGACTAGGATGGACAGGATTAGGAATCAATATATTAGAGGGTCAGCTCAGGTTGGACAGTTTGGAGACAAAGCAAGAGAGGCAAGATTGCGTTGGTTTGGACATGTGCTGAGAAGGGATGCTGGGTATATTGGGAAAAGGATGCTAAGGATGGAGCTGCCAGGTAAGAGGAAAAGAGGAAGGCCTAAGATGAGGTTTATGGATGTGGTGAGGGAGGACATGCAGGCGGTTGGTGTGAAAGAGCATGATGCAGAGGACAGGAAGAAATGGAAACAGATGATCCGCTGTGGCAACCCCTAATTGGAACAGCCGAAAGAAGATGATGATGATGATATTCATACAGTAATGTTAAATATTCCAAGACTGAACTGAAATTGTGGATTTACGCATACGTCCAAGATCATTATCTCTGATATATGGTGATGTTGGAATTAATATACAAACATTTGGTGGGTATGGAGTGGCATGTGTTCAACACCATGCCTTTAAATTTTAATGGCTTATACTTAATTAGTTTAACTTGTTCAGTTAGATAGGAGGGATTTCAGGAGTATATAATGTGCCTAGGTAATTGCTCTGTTTTTTCATTCTGATGACATCCCTTTGTGGGATGAATGTGCTTAATGTGGATTAAATAAATGTGAATTTATTAGAGTATTTTTGCCTCCAGTTCCTGTGGTTTGGGTTTGGAGTGTTGAGGTGAATTTTGTGTCTTGTTTTTTTTTTTTCTTGGTTAAATGCTGAGGAAATGTTCAGATGAAGCACATACAGGAGGTAAATAAATTAATGGTTTGTAAACTTATGTTGCAAGTTCATTCTTTTATGTTTTCTTCTTTTCCTAATTTGATTTTTAGGTATAGCAGGAGGAGATCAAATGTCTGTCTGTATTTGTTTGTGCTTTAAGTAGATAGTTAGATACATAGATAGACAGAGAGATAGATAGATATAGCTGTAAAAATATATATAGAAAATTTAAAAAATGGAAAACTTCTAAATTATCCACTATTTGGTCTGAAAAAACTGAAGGACACTAGTTCAGCGCAGTTTCTATGGAGTGCACTAAATGTGACCTCTATGAACAGCTGGAGATATGGTTTTAGACATTTTACAACTCTGAAGAAATTGTACTGACACTAGTGGAGGAGTGACTGGAAACATTAACTCTGGAAACCTGGAAAAGATTGATGTTGGGCTGGCATAAGTTCACCATATATACCATAACCTTCATCTTGTTTTGAATATTTATATTTCTAAGCACTGTATAACATATAGGAGAATATAACAAAATGGGAAAGCATTTAACAAGAGAGAAAATTAAGTAAAATATAATTACAGACGAAAAATCATAGCTTAAAGGGAAACTGAGGAGTTGTTCAGCATGTGTGATTTTAGACTGTCTGTGCGAAGTGAAATCATAAGCCAAGTAATGCAAGTCTTTTAAATGAAAGAATAGTGAATAAAATCTACCTGCATTCACATCAAAAAGATATTTTCTAAGATGGCAAATCCAGTAACTTAAATATAAATATTCATATCTGTACTTGTGAAGACAGTAAGCACAAATTTTATTACAGAAATCGTGTAGAAAAAATCAAAACATGAGACGAAGATGTGTAGACAGAAGTACAGTTTAACAAGAACTGTAAAACACTTCTATAGTACAGATATATATCCTCCACTGAATCAAACAAGAAAAATGTAGGGTTAACACAAGGGAACTCATGCTTTGATCCAGGAAGCAATTGGACTGGCAGTCAGATAAATTTCTTCAGCCTTTGATGTAAGATTAGAGAAGACATGTCCTGGAGTGACAGAAATCACACATCAGTGCATACAACTTCAGCATGAATAGACCGTTTACAGTGCAGAAATATGGACACCAGGCATTATTATTAACTATGATGTCCAGAGAGGTCCAGAGAAGAGACAAGAAAGCAATCTGTAACAGTAAAACCTAGGGAACAACATATTCAAGAAGAGATGACATTTTAAAATTAGTGAATGCATTCATAGAGACAGATTTTCGATGGTATATGACAGAGTGCACTTTATGTTTGGGTCTATATGATAGATATTCATAATTCCCAAGTCATCTAGCAGATAAATCAGCATTTTCAGAGATCGTGTTCCCAAAGGAAAATCCTGTGGAGGCCCAACAATCCAACCTGAGTCTCTCTGATTGATGCTATAATGCAGTCCAAGGCACATGTACAGAACTAGGCAGACAGAAGTGAAACTCATGCAACCTTACCTAAGCAAGAAAGGTCAAGTTAAGTAAGCAAGACTGAAAATCATGGACTCAATTCACAAGTGAAAGTCATGTCAGCAAAATGTAAAAGAAAATAGAAAAATAAGGTATAAGGCTCAGAAATTAAACTCAGATATTTAGGGTACCTGCAATTAGAAATTTGCTGCTTTATTGTCCACCGAGTTCTTTTGAGCTTCATGGAACTTATATGTTTAATCTGCATAAAACCTATATGTACACTAAATATGTTAAATGCCTTTACTGTATGATTACACTATCCTATTATTGCATGTTGGAGTCTGTAACTTGCATGTATCCCTGTTGCATAAATGTTTTATACTTCATAACTCTACTTATGTAGTCTGTCTGTTTAGGATCAGGGTATTGCATCCACTGTAATCACCTTTTGTGATTCAATGCCACTCTCCAACCTTCTTCAATGGTCTCACATAATCTATCCATCTCTTTGCTGGACATCCTCATTTCCTCTTCTCATAGGTTCATAGGTTCATATGAGGTTACGAAGCGAATGGCCCTATGGCCTTTATAAAACTAACCATGTTATACCCGTTTTCCCTAACTGACCTTGTTTAGATGGTCATTATTTGCAGAGTGAGTCTATGATCAGCACTGGCTGTCCCTGTCCATGAGGGGCATATATGCCACCCCCAGGCTGAGTTTACTGTCTTCCATACAGTTCTCTAGGTTGTGCTTGAATAAGGTCATTGAGGAGCTGTGCTTCACCTGACCAGGTAGTTTATTCCAGAGGAGTGGCAATCTTTGGGAGATATACCTGTCTCTCCAGCATGTTCATGTTTCCTCTTTCTGTCTCTCTGAAATCTCTTTCACTAGATCATCTTCTACTTTCATACACATGTTCCTGAACCACCATAACCTGTTCTTTTTAACCTTCTCTGTGATAGTAACTATTTTGGTTTCTGTTCCGATGTCATCATTGTTTTGTTTGTCCCACAGTACACATCCTGCCATGTGTTTAAAGCACTTTATCTCTATCACCTCTAGCTTCCTCAACTGTTCTCCCTTCACTGACCAGATTTCTGTACTATACTGGAATACTGAGACCCGCGGTGGTGGTGCTGCAGTAGCATTGTCGCCTCACAGTAAGACGCTGTCTGGTTCGATTCTCAGCTAGAGCGTCTTCTGCGTGGAGACATGTGTGAATGGGCATACCTTCGTTGAAGGTTGTGCATCAGGGCTGGTAACTCGGCATGTAAAAATCAACTACCAATCATAAGCGGACTGGAGTTCCACTGTGGCGATCCCTAACCGGGAAAAGCTGAAAGATGCAACAACAACAACTGGAATACTGAATACACTGCTGTTTTCTTACACCTTACTTTTCACCTTCTTTGACATTCTTCTGCCACTCACTGTCCAGGACATTCTGTATCTGTTGGTTGGAGCCCCTCTGACTCTAGATTTGACTTCTTCTTTCAGAATTATATTCTTTTCTTTCAGACTTACCTTCTTCTCAACCATCCCTCCCAGACGCTTGAAATCATTGACCTGTTCCACTGCTTTCCCTTTTATCTCAATTTTCAGCATTTTCTGATTCCCTCCATTTGCTGCCATGATCACTGTCTTGTCTGTACTCAATTTCGTTCAATGTGCCTTCAGTTTTGAATTCCATCCCCCTACCATTTGCTGAAGTTTCTATTCAGAGTCTGCTTATAATGCCAAATCATCTGCATACAGCAGCAGCTTTGGTAATATGCTCTTCCAGCCTGTTTATTAATGTAGTCTCTCACCTGGATAAACAAAGGTGGGCTCAGGGCTGAACCCTGATGCATCCCCAATCCCACTAGGAACCACTCTGTAATGTCCAAGCACCACTCATATTTGTGCCGCTGGGTCCCTATACATAGGCTGCACTAATTCTAGCTGTGATTCTGGGACTTTGAACCATTACAAAGACTGCCTAAATCATCTTTCTTGGGAACTTCTCATGCTTTCTTCATGTCTTAGAATTCTCAGTTGGACTCTCTCCTCATCTCAAGCTTCTTTTGATAAATTCTAATTAACAGCAACAAATACCACTAAACTATCAGGTGTATACTACATACAAATAACATATAAAATAAAACACACATTACTACTTGCAAAACAACTACTCACATCAGGAGACATACATCCAAACCCAGGACCCAACAATACCTTACTCCCACCTAGATATAAATCAGACCTACTTATCATTAACATCAATATAAGAAGCATAACAAACAAACTCCCTGATCTGCATGCATTTATAAAGTATTACTCCCCAGATATAGTCACTATTCCAGAAACCTGGTTAAAATCCAATATACAAAATGAGGAAATTGTCCCACCAGGCTACAACATACTAAGGCACAATAGAACAAGTAGAAAGGGAGGAGGTGTAGCCATATTATTTGAAAACACTCTCAACATAAAACCCCTCAATAATTCCTTCATTTCAAAATGCCGAAACATTAATCTCAACTCTTGTCATTAATGATACCAAAAAATTAACATTGTCTGTTGCTGTATCCCACCAGGCAACAACTGCTCCACCATAGAAGAGATCTTACAATGGACCTCCGACAAGCTCGCACAGGAATCAATTCTATTAGGTGATCTAAATACAAACTGGTTAGCCTGCAACTCCAATATCCCTACAAACCATATAAACCTCTATGGCTTTGCACAGCTCATCCAAGAACCAACTAGAATAGATAAAAAATCCAATAAACAATCAATCCTAGACTGGACACTAGTTAACTGCTCTAAAGAAAAATATCTCTCCGGATGTCTTTCAGACAGACTAAGTGACCTCCTTCCCACATTCCTACAGTGAAGACACACAAATCCCTCAAACCCTATAATCTTTAGACAAGTTAGAGATGAAAGTAATCTGAACAGCGAGAATCTCAACCATATCCTAAAACATTGTAAATGGGACCCACTACTAACATTAAACTTAGACCAAGCAGTTGAATAGTTTAATAACACTTTCATCAATGTTCTCAACTCAATAGCACCCATTAGAAAAATTAAAGTAAAAACAAACTATGCACCATGGCTAAGCAGGGACACAAGAGCCCTTCTAAAAGCCAGGGATAAAGCATGGAAAACATGGAAAAGAGAAAAGACTAGCTCATCCAAATAAAACTACCAAAAACTAAGAAACCAGACAAAAAAACAAACATTACTCGATAAACAAAACTACTTCCTTCATGTTCAAAATAAACACAATAAAACACCCCAAAAATTCTGGCAGGCCATCAACTCACTACTTAAACCAGGCAAAACATCCACACCAACTCCAACCACTAACAACAACACTGCAGATATTACTTCCCAATTTAACCACCACTTCACAAAAAACATCTTATCCCTCACTACACAACACTCCAATAACATCCCACCCGAAACCCCAAACCAACCCACCAAAAATACCCCAACCCTCACCCTCTCACCTGTCCCTACTGCTACAATCAAAAAACTGCTATTAAAACATAAACCTACCACCCTTGCTGCAGACAACCTACCAGCCCACTTCTTAAAAATAGCAGCTGATTCAGTATCTTACCCTGTTTCCATCCTTATAAATCGATCCATTCAAGAATCCTACATCCCACAATTATGGAAAGTATCATACATTCTCCCCCTTCATAAAGGTGGAAACTCTTATAATTTTTCCAATTACCATCCCATAGCTATCCTACTCCCCTTAGCTAAAATTTTGGAAAGATGCATTCACTCTCAAGTGATGCAATTCTTGAATACTAACAATCTCCTCTCTCCCACACAACACGGTTTCTGCCAACACCACAGCACCCCTACTGCTCTCCTCTCTTTCACAAACACAATTAACCAATAAAGAAATAACAAGAACTACGTCTCAGTAATATTCTTAGAACTATCTAAGGCATTTGACATGGTATCACACCCCTTACTTCTAGACTCTCTGACCTCCTTAGCCTTTGCTCCATCTACCATGACATGGTTTAAAAGCCACCTAACAGACAGACAACAGTCTGTACAATGGCAAAACAAACTATCTCCCTTAATCCCAACCACTGTAGGAGTCCCACAAGGTTCAATACTGGGTCCACTACTTTTCACGATATTCACCAGCAACCTCCACAGGTCCTCCCAACATGCTACTCTAATACAACATGCAGATGAATCAACTCTCATCTGCACAGCACCATCTCTCACTACTCTGCAAAAATGTACCCAGGAATTCTTTACCTCAGTAGAAAGTTGGATCACCCAGATCCAACTTATACTCAATCCAAACAAGACCAAGTTACTCATATTTGCTCCTAATAAAACTAAAGCCACCCAATTCCCTTTTACAATCACGTCCAATAATGGCACTAACATCTCCCCTACTGACAACACCAAACTACTAAGAGTAACTATTGATAATAAATTGCTGTTTGACACCCATATATCACTAACAATCAAAAAAGTCCATAAAAAATGGGTACCTTATATAGACACAAGAAATTCCTATCTGATCAAGCACGCATCACACTCGCCCAAACTCACCTGCTTTCTACACTCATGTATGCTGCACCTATCCTTATCAACCCTAGAAAACAGGATCTTGTACAACTAGAGTCCTGCTATAATAAAATTGCAAAATTTGCTAACAACTGTACTTACAATCCCCATCATTGTGAGGCACTAAAAGAACTCAAATGGTTAGAACTCCCCCAACTAATTAACTATCAACTGATACTAGCCTACAATATAGTAAGACATCCTGACAAAACCCCATCCCTAAACAAACTCCTAACCCAGTATACAGCAAATTGCCCCCTCCGCTCCTCAAAAAAATCTCTCCTCTGTATCTCTAAAGCCAATAACTCTGCAGGAAAAGCTTTTTTCTCCCACAATATTGCCGGAAACTGGAACATCCTCCCCACCTCTCTGACCTCAGCTCCCTCAACTGTACAGTTCAAAAATTCTCTCAAGTCACACCTATTAAACTCCTGGTCATGCCCATGCATCACATAAGACACTGTCCTGTAACTGCATAAAAGAATTGTAGATGCAGTCCCCTGATGTTCTTCTAGAAACTCAGTAACTCCCACTGCATCAATGATTAATGCAGTCTCCTATTGTTCTGCTACAAACTCAGTAACTCCCACTGCAGCAATGATTAATGCAGTCTCCTATTGTTCTGCTACAAACTCAGTAACTCTCACTGCAGCAATGATTAATGCAGTCTCCTATGGTTCTGCTACAAACTCAGTAACTCCCACTGCAGCAATGGTTAATGCAGTATCTATTGTTCTGCTACAAACTCAGGAACTCCCACTATAAAATGTAATTCCCTTTTTCGGGTTAACTCTTAATTCTTGTCTTCCTACTAGTAAAGTCATCTTTTACCAGTATCTGCTTGTTTTCTGTTATACACATAGAAACCTGTTTATCATAAATGTAAGCTGATATAAAAACATGTGTATTTCAAATGTAAGTGATTGTTGAGCTGTACTGCAAAATAAGGTGTACATAAATATGTTTATTATTAATCTTAAATAATGTAGAGCATTACCTACAATGTACTTTTATCTCTTCTGTATAAGAATGTGGAGCTTTTCTCCCCGGGCCTCGACTGTAAATGGACACATGTGCAGTCGAACTATCCCGGTTAACAAATGTAAAATAAATAAAATAAATACATAAATTCTTTTCCACTATATGTCTCACTGCAAACATTGGGCCCATTGTGCTGCATCCTGATCAGAATATGAACTGCTCGTCTTCCAGCTTATTTTCGGATTCTCTTTATCTGTTTATCAGTTATCCTCTCCAGCAGCTTCAAGCAGTGTGACAGCACCTTGACGCCTCTGTATTGCTCACAGTTGTGAATATAATCTTTGCTCTTGCACACTACTTATTCTCCAGTCATCTGTGATGAGCCTTTCTCAACATAGCTACAAGTATCTCAGGAGCCATTTCTCCCCTGACTCACGCAACATCTTGATCATATCTGCAGTGACCCTATCTCAGTCTGCTGCTTTTCCTGACATTTTCCGTAGTGCTGCTCTTCGTTCTTCTAGGGTGGGCTCTTCTTCCTTTTTTTTTTTCCTAGGTTGTATATGGGGCAGTACAGCTTCTGTAGGCTTCTCTTCATTATGAAGCTGCAGGAAGTACTCCTTCCATCTGCTTTTGATGTCCTGTGGGTTGGTGAGCAGGTTGTTGTTGGCATCACTTACAAGTGGTGTCTGATGACATCTTCTTTATCTTTCTGTCTTTCCTTGAAATCTGATAAAGATTCCTTGCAGCAACTGCTGATCCACTTTCTAGAAGCTGACAGACTGCCTCTGTTGCATTTTTCTTTGCTATTGTAACTGCTGTCTTTGACTCTTTCCTAGCCAACCAGCATTCCATCTTAGCCTGATTTTTTTTATCTCCTACTTTTTCCTTCACTCTTTCCTTGTTTTGATAACTTCCTGGACTTCTACATTTCACCACCTGTATTCAGTATGTACTATATTTCCATGCCTAGCTCAGCTGCATATTTATTCTATAGTTTTCACGCATGCTATTTTGAGGCATACATGGTACAGTTTTTGAATTTTTGCTGTGACATGGGATAGTTTTTCCATCTGTGTCTACAACAATATATTCATCTTGGCCACTTAATCTCTGAAATGAGGGAGACCACACCTCTCAACTGTATTGCAGAATGTCCAGATTTTTGCCTCATGTTTTTTGGTCTGTTCCTCATAAAATTTGTGTATTTTTGGCAAATCACTGAGGACTGAAGTCACTAAATAACACAGACTTGAGTTTTGGACTTTCCTATCATTCACAAAATGCATCTTAATACAAAAGCAACTTTTTAAAAATTTATAAAAAGCATGTTAACACAAATGTTGTTATTCTAGCAACTTTTTATAAAATTATAAGAGCAATATTTAAAATCTATCCCATTTTTGGGCCTTTGTCCCACCATAAATTTAGGATTTGTCCAGATTTCTTGCACTAAGAGACTGAGAGACACTGCAGCAGAAACAGACAACACCTGTGGAATGTGACCAGAAACTTCATGCAAACTGTCATTGCACATATTAAGTGCACTTTTGAACTTTATTTTTTTGTTTATTTTAACATTTGTTTAATGGGAAAGTCCGCTTTGGAATAAAGCCAATTTTCAGTGAAGGCACAGAAGCATGTGTTTGTAAAGTGGGAGGAAACCAGAGCACCCAGAGGAAACCCACACGGATGCAGGGAGGACATGCAGACTTTACACAGAAGGCACCCCAGCTGAGAATCAAACGGGAGAACCCCTTGCTGTGAGGTGACAATCCTACTGCTGCACCACTGTGCCGTCATCATATAAACCTATTACTTCTTATATTACCATGCAAGAATATGTGAAAATAAAGGTAATTTTGAATGTAGCTTTTCCTGCTGCATGTACCACAGCACTACATGTACAGGCATTATGTGTCTCAGGTCCCTGGATGAAAGAGATCCTTTTTCTAGTGTACTGCTATGACCCTTGCTATGAGCCTGTATACATCGTGCATTGTCATATTGTACTTGAAACCTGACGTGAAATGTGTTCTAATAATTGTATCTCTGTGATAAATACAACATCTTTTCTACTTATGCTTATGAGCATGGTATTTGCAATTGCTGTTTTTATATATCATTCCTGCATATGTCCTTGCTATTCATTATGCTAATAGCAAAAATATTTTCACAAACTGCTTTCCAAATTGTCGTCTGTGCAGAGCAAGTAGTCACAAATGTAAAAAAGAGGACTGACCATAAGCAATGTTGTCTGGGTGTTTTCAGTTGTTCATGAGAGCACATAACGGTTGGGAGGGTGGCCTAATGGTTAAGGTGTTTGCCTTGCAAACACAAGGTGCAGGGTTTGAATCTCACAAGGGATAATTGGCTAAGCTTAAAATGGCTCGAAAGGGCAATTAGCTTAGTACATCTATGAACCTATAACAAGCAGCAGTGAAACAAACTACAAAAAAAGGGAGACCTCGTTAGACAACACACAGTATGCACACCTCTTATGTGTCTCACATTTTGAGATATTGCATATTTTCATTATTAAGAGCTTCTTTTCTACAGAGAGAATGCAGTTTTACACATTTCAAAATGGCATATGACATTTATAATTTCATAATTATTAGTGTTGGTCTGAAGTACAAAAGAGTATGTACATTGCCATAATTGATTCCACTGCATTTTGAGCTTTTATTTTCAAATTTCATCACTTGTTAAATATTTTGCATATTTGTCATACATTGTGTCAGACATTATAATGAAAAAACGTTGCTAGATATGACACAACATACAAATGTTGCACTATACTTAATATGGCCACAGTGACACAGCAGCAGTTCATAAACAGGAAATGATAAGATAAAGTATCGAATAGGATTCTGTTATACTGCCTTATGTTTCTGTTTCCATGGAAACTGGCTTCTGTCTATTGCTCATACATAAACTGCAGTATTCTCTTATATTCCTGTATTATTTATCCCCGTCCATCATCTTCTCCCTAATACAGCCTCTCATCTATTCTTACAAGCTTTGTAGAAATGAGTTTTCTCTGCTCACTTTTGTTTTAATTAATGCTCATTTTTTATCCTTTACCTTTGCTATTTAATGTATACAACTTGCAACTATAATATTACAGGGTTGACAAGACAATAATGTTATTATTAGTGCTAATAACAGTTGTACAAGGTTCTCAAAATAGTCAAATTTGAAAAAAAAATAGTCAAACTTGAATGTTTTCCAAACATACTCCTCGAGTAGAAGAACTTGCCTTAATTTTAACCTGTATACACTTAACAATACTTTCAGTGAGAAAACATGATAAACTTCACCCTATACTGCAAACTGGCAACCTTATTTTGATAGCGGAAGTGTGTCTGTTTGTTAAAGGTTTGTTGATTGACATCCACAACTGCCAGTTAAGGGTTTCTATTCCATGACTGGCCTATAGGGTATAAAGGGGTATAGGAAGTGCACTTCACAGTTATATAAGACAAGACTGGATAACAACAATGCAACACAACAGATATATTATGCTTTATTTTAGAGATATGTATGCTATTTGGTGAACACTGGGTGGGTGTTGTTTATACGCATCTCTTTCAGTCTCTTAATGTGGGAAGCAGTGAACATGAAAGACAGAGAAAGAGAAAGAAAGGGATATTAAGAGGTTGGGCTACTTCAAATACTAAGACTGAAGTAAACTCCTAAATATTAAGATAAGTGATAGGAAGAAAGTGGATATGGTTTAGAATGTGAACTGTGCAAAGAGGAGCTATATTTTGAAATAAAAATTAATTTGAATAAATAAACTTGATTAGAATCAGTTTGAGGGATTTGTTGCTCCTTTAACACTGATGGATAAAGGAATGTGATAAAATGAGTGCGCTTGTGTAGTAATCCACTGCTTGGACTGATACTGAAATCAGTTTTTCCAATTAAATCTGACAAAGAGAATGCAGGAAAGCACAACTACAGTATACAAAGGCAGAACTGTAACAAGGCAACTTGTCATCCTGGGTAGCACTCACATTTGATGTCCCCTCTGTCTACAAGTGATCATAATAGTAATTGCTTATCGATAGCTTGTAAATGGTTAACATTTTTAAAAATGTGTCTTCACATTTAGATACAGCTTGTAAATTGTCTGTCTATCCTGTTTTTTAAAGGTATTTTAACTACTTTAGATAATCAGGACTCTGACAATTCCACAATTTCCAAGCTGTCTAGTAAATTATCACAATCACTTAATTGATAAACATGCAAGCTATCAATGTTCTTTTATAAATGTTTGATATTCCCTACAAACTGGCACCTGGGGCAGGATCCCTGTCTGCTCCCCTTCCTATGGCATTAAGTACTTGGTGCTTCAGTTCATCCCCAACAAAGCAGTCTGTGAATAAAAGTAGATGCAGATAATGGAAAAGCAATGAGCACACAGGTTACAATATTGCTTGTATTTGTCTGGCCATGCATCACACATAGGTTATTTTAAAGTGCTCATTGCAGTTAAGATTCCTGAGGTAACAAACTAAACATGATGGATAAGGCTTCCCTATTCTTATTAATAGTCCCCATCTGATCCTGAGAATCCTCAAGTTTTCTCAGGCACGCTGAGAGATATAATCATATCAATATGTTCTGGGATTTGTCTTAGTGCCTCTTCCAAACTGACCATAGTGTGCTTTGAGTGTTAAGTGCCCAGGGGGCATCCTCATTAGGCCTAATGCACATTAAATGACCCTGTTCATCTTTGAGAAGTAGTGCTTGTACTCTGAGGTACATCTAAATTGTTGAGCTCCTATGAATCTGTTGTCACTTCATAACCTCATGTTCTCTTGGATTATGACCTTACCATGGTGGAGATGTCTCCATGAACCCTGTTATCCTTACAGCAGATGACTTGAGTCTTGTGATCTTCATATGGTCATCCCTTGACAAAGTGATTTGAGTGGAGTGGACAAGGAAAATGTGATCCAAAATGTACTCCTGATGAAAGTTCAATTAAAGAATCACAACATATTTTTCTAGAACAGAAATATTTGGACCTACACCTAATCTGGTGCCAGGACTTAAGATGGTGTCTACTGGTGAGTGCCAGGTGGTTAGGTAATCCTTATCAAATAGCTGGGTAACTACAGCAGAGCTAGTAAAATAGATGGCTAGAAAGGTGCTTGGTGTGACATCTGGAAAGAGGAAGGAGGACAAGGAGACCTGGTGGTGGAATGAAGAAGTACATGAGAGTATACAGAGAAAGAGATTGGCGAAGAAGAAGTGGGATTGTCAGAGAGATGAAGAAAGTAGACAAGAGTATAAGGAGATGAGGTGAATGGCAAAGAGAGAGGTGGCGAAGGCTAAGGATAAGGCGTATGGTGAGTTGTATAAAAGGTTGGACACTAAGGAGGGAGAAAAGGACCTGTACCGATTGGCTAGACAGAGGGACCAAGCTAGTAAAGATGTGCAGCAGGTAAGGGTGATAAAGGATAATGAGGGAAATGTACTCACAAGCGAGGAGAGTGTGTTGAGCAGATGGAAAGAGTACTTTGAGGGGCTGATGAATGAAGAGAATGAGAGGGAGAGAAGGTTGGATGATGTGCAGATAGTGAATCATGAAGTGAAGTGGATTAGCAAGGAGGAAGTAAGGATGGCTATGAAGAGGATGAAGAATGGAAAGGCTGTTGGTCCAGATGACATACCTGTGGAAGCATGGAGGTGTTTAGGTGAAATGGCAGTGGAGTTTTTAACTAGATTGTTTAATGAAATCTTGGAAAGTGAGAGGATGCCTGAAGAATGGAGAAAAAGTGTTTTGATACTGATTTTTAAGAATAAGGGTGATGTGCAGAGCTGTAGTAACTACAGAGGGATTAAATTGATCAGTCACAGCATGAAGTTATGGGAAAAAGTAGTGGAAGCTAGGTTAAGAAGGGAGGTGATGATTAGTGATCAGCAGTATGGTTTCATGCCAGGAAAGAGCACTACAGATGCGATGTTTGCTTTGAGAGTGTTGATGGAGAAGTACAGAGAATGTCAGAAGGAGTTGCATTGTGTCTTTGTGGATTTAGAGAAAGCATATGACAGGGTGCCTAGAGAGGAGTTGTGGTATTGTATGAGGAAGTCAGGAGTGTCAGAGAAGTTTGTAAAAGTGGTACAGGATATGTACGAGGGTAGTGTGACAGTGGTGAGGTCTGCGGTGGGAGTGACGGATGCGTTTAAGGTGGAGGTGGGATTACATCAAGGTTCAGCTCTGAGCCCTTTCTTATTTGTAATAGTGATGGGCAGGTTGACAGATGAGATCAGACAGGAGTCCCCATGGACTATGATGAGGATTGACATTGTGATCTGTAGTGAGAGTAGGGAACAGGTGGAGGAGACCCTGGAGAGGTGGAGATATGCTCTAGAGAGAAGAGGAATGAAGGTCAGCAGGACTAAGACAGAATATATGCGTGTGAATGAGAGGGAGGATAGAGGAATGGTGAGGATGCAGGGAGTAGAGGTGGCGAAGGTGGATGAGTTTAAATACTTGGGATCAACACTTCAGAGTAATGGTGAGTGTGAAAGAAAGGTGAAGAAGAGAGTACAGGCAGGATGGAGTGGGTGGAGAAGAGTGTCAGGAGTGATTTGTGACAGACGAGTACCAGTAAGAGTGAAAGGAAAGATCTACAAGAGGGTAGTGAGACCAGCTATGTTATATGGGTTGGAGACAGTGGCATTGACAAAAAGGCAGGAGTCAAAGCTTGACATGGCAGAGTTGAAGATGTTAAGATTTGTGCTGGGTGTGACGAGGATGGACAGGATTAGGAATAAGTATATTAGAGGGTTAGCCCAGGTAGGAAGGTTTGGAGACAAAGCCAGAGAGGCACGATTATGTTGGTTTGGACATGTGCTGAAGAGGGATGCAGAGTATATTGGGAAAAGATGCTAAGGATGAAGCTGCCAGGTAAAAGGAAAAGAGGAAGGCCTAAGATAAGGTTTATGGATGTGGCGAGAGAGGACATGCAGGTGGTTGGTGTGACAGAGCAAGATGCAGAGGACAGGAAGAAATGGAAACAGTTGATCTGCTGTGGCAATCCCTGATGGGAGCAGCTGAAAGAAGAAGAAGAAGACGGCACATGTCCAGGCGTCATTCTCAGGACACATTAGTAAATGTCTATTTTTCAGATCTGTTTGTACAGATTGTGATGATAGGAGGTACTGTCAGCCATGCCAGGAAGAAGTAGGGCAGTGGATGTATGACTTGTGCCAGCACAGCAAGCTGGAATTTTGTAAATGATTATGTGTCATTTGTATATCAAGTCAATTTGTACAGATGCTTGGGCTGAGAATGTACTTGTGAGCTCTGCTTGTGTTAATTGTGTTAAAATGTATCAAGAGTGCTTTCTGCAGAAATGAAGAGAACTGTGCATGTATTGTGGTGTCTGAATTAAATGTATCTGTTTTAATACATGACAATGACACAGCAATGGTTAAACAGCTAGTTTACTTTAAGAAAAGTAAGGGAAATGCAAATCTGCTGTTAAATCATTGAATGGCATCCCAAATTACTGAGTAGGCTCAGAGACAGTAGGTCTGGGAGCAGCCATTATCTGTTAGCTTTTATAAAGAAGGGGGGAAGTGTTGTAAATGTTTCTGATGCCAAGGCATTACCATAAAAGCTCTAAATATGTATTGTAGCAGTCTGCTAAAGTCTTGTCTCAAACTTCACACTGAGATATTGTGGGAACCTAGAGTCAGGTGACCAGGTGAGGTCATTCTGCAAGTCATCTTGGATATTATATTTTACAGGGAGTAATCTCAGAGGTTAGAGTATTCTGTTTAGGAGACTAGAAAGACTGCTCATGTATTTCATCTTGTCTTGCCCAAGTCAATTATTAGGGGACAGTATTATTCTCTTAGATTCAGTCAGGAATATAGTGAAGCTTAGTTTAGAGATTGTTTTTCTTTATTTTTATGAGTCTGTCCATCAATGTTGTTTTCAATATTTTCTGTGATTTAAACTCTGTGTTTTGCTGTGAGTATATATTCAGTATTTTCATGTACTTTTATTATTTATTATTAAATATATGTAATACTTTTATTGTGGCTGGTTCTTGTAGAGGGTATCTAACCTTTGAGAGTACCTATATTTATTTGGTGACACTGTGTGGGCCACTCCAGAAGGCCTAGCCATCTTGGTGAACTACTACATTTCCATTAGTATTAATATTACACAGTATAATTGGACACCCTTTGTTAAAGATCTTAGAGTAGCTGATTGTGAAGTGTCTGGTGGCAGTGATAACTTCCATATACTCTGAGCAGAAGGGGGCACAGAGCAGGTAAATCTGTACCAGCCATTCCCAGGTATGTGTGTGTGAAAATTAAATCTCTCAGTGTGTGTGTGTGTGTGTGTGTGTGTGTGTGTGTGTGTGTGTGTGTGTGTGTGTGTCAGCTTCTTGGGGCAGGGACATGGAGCACTTGGTTTACAGATGGTGCTGGAGGACCTGGCTTGGAGACTTGGCTGAGGACCTTACCCTACAGCTGTACCAGTGGGGAGTCTTACTGAGGATCTGGAGGGAGACAGATATAGAGACATCCAGACCCTGGGCTGAGTGTGTTCCCTGTGTGCTCTTAAGGGAAATTGTACTTGATGCAGGGAGGTCTGCATATGGAAATACTGAGTTATCCATTTGTATTCCAAGTGCACGTCCATCTCCAATATCATTGGTGGGACTTCAGGCTCCTTGACTACTGGCCCAGCATGGGGACGACACAAAATGGTGCCCATCACATATTGGCAGTAGTGGTGGATGTCACACAGGCTTATACGATAGGGGTCTTCTTTATACAAAGCCAAAGAAGATATAGTAGATAGCAATGGGTGCTTATAGAATACAGTTGCATTCAACATTTAATGACTTTTGGAACAGTGCATATCACTGCAGTGCATCACACCATTGTGTTCTGGGGTGTTTACAGCTGCACAACTGTCTGTATTTTATCTGATAGCTAAATAAATCTTATTAACATGAGAGCTTTGCTGCAGGCTGTACTTCTGTGTTGTATCTGAAGTACAGTACTACAGTTGGTGGTGCTGTTCATGTGTTGTCAGGTGTTCTGAGAGTGGACATAAGAACTGATAGTTGTGGGTGTCCTCACTGTAATTATGCTATTTACAGTGTACTCATTACATCTAGCATTCATCTAATGCCTGTTGTGGTCTTGTATTGTATGTGTTGTACCAAACCTTGGCAATGTACACTACTTGTAATACATTATAATTTTGAAGCATGCCTGTTATGCTCCTAGTATGTCATACTTACTTATCTGGTTGTGTTCTGAGACTGTTGTAAGATAAAATAAAAACAAAAATGTGCTCCATTCATGGTATTTTATGGTGAATCACATCTGCATCTACAGATGACCACTCTTCATGTTCATATATTCCACATTTAGAGCCATAATAAGAAAACATTTGTTATTGTGTATTGTGATTTTGGGTCTTACATGCATATGTGCTGATATTGTCAACTCAACACATGCTTTTCTGATCAGACCATGTGGCTTTACAACATAATGATGGATTGTTCTCTGGTCCCAGGGCAGAGCTGGGTAAAGCAATGAATACAGCCCAGATAACCCATGTTTGTTTAGCTGCAGAGTAGTCTGAGGGACCAGCTGGAGGAGAATAATCTTGAGTGGCTGACTCCAGCTCACTCATCTTTGTGGGGGGATGGAGAATGCTAGGCTCATGGCACTGGTGACACCTAGTAATGGTTTGGTGTATCACCCACCTGTAATGTCCATATTGGTTGATGCTACATTAGGCAAGGACATTCCTTTTGAATCAGGAAATATGAGGTTTGTGTGAGAATACTTACGATTTTCTCTCTCAACCAGACAGCTATGGCAAGTCTGCTGGCAGACCAGGGGTAGACCACTCTAAGGAATACAAAGCTGGCCCACTCCCTATCATCTGACTCTAGCAGATGGAGAATACATTGGCTGACAGGACATAAGGCTGTCAACTAGATTGAAGACAAATAGGTCCCAGATGTATAGAAAGAGAGGGTCGACCGAATGCAGGTAGTGATGCATCGGGCAGAGTCCCTTCGTAGTAGAGAGGAAGGATAATCAACACACCGGTTAGTCTATTCTAGGCCATATCTGCACAATCATTAAAATATGTGACACCTTACAAGGTTCAAGTATGTTTGCTAGTAATGTTTGCTATGTGACTGTGATGGTGTAAGTTATGCCAGGAGAAGTAAGGCAGTGGATGTGTAACATATGCCAGCACAGCTAGCTGGGATTTTGTAAAGAATTATATGCCATTTGTATATCAAATTGATTTGTACAGATGTTTGTGTTTAAAAATGCATTTGTAAAGTTGCTTGTGTTAAAAATGTAGCAACAGTGTGCCTTGCTGGTCAGAAAAAAATATGCATGCATTATTGTAACTGTTTAAATGTATATGTTTTAACATAGGATATACTGGAAGAGAAGAAGTTAATCTCAAACTTTAAAAATAGTAAAAAATTAAATTACTGGGCCTAGTCCATAAATATTTTATCCCACAGTTTTGAATGAAGCCAGAGATGCAATGTCTATAAGAAGTATGGCTTATTAGCTCCTGTAGGAAGAGTGGAAATGTTTTATGGTTTTATGACTTGCAGGAGCTGTAGCACATCTTAGCAAGATTCTATGTGTGGTGTATTACTGACACATAGGTACTAAATCCTGGCAGTTTCTAGCAATGGGGGCTTGCATGGAAATCAGACGTCAGATGACCAGATGCATGTAATGTCATTCTGTAATCTAGGACAAAAATAATGTTTTAATTCTAGCTGAGACTGAAGTCTCATGGCAGTTTGTTTTTGAAACCTGACATCAAAGGATCACTCAGCTACTTCATCTTGCCTTGCTCTAGTAAGTGACCAGGGAATAGTAACTCTTGAGATCAGTCAGGAAAATATAGTTAGATTAATTAAGTATTGTTTTTCTGTAACTGTGTGAACCTATACATCTGTGTTATTTTTAATATTTCATGTGATTAAAACTCTGGTGTTTATTGTAAATAGATATTTAGTATTTTCATGTGCTTTTATTATTTATTATTAAAATATTTAAACTTTTCATTGTTGATGGTCCTTTAGAAAACATTTTAACCTTTGAGAGTACTCATATCTGTTTGGTGACTCTGTGGTCACTCCTGAAAGCCTTACTGCATTTGTCAAACTACCATTCATATTAATGTTTATTTCACTCAGTATAATTGGGTACCCTTGTAAGAGCTTTAGAGTAGCTGGCTTGGGAGTGTCTGATGGTGGTAACTACCTTATAGTCTAGACAGAAGGTGTCATAGCTAGTAAACCTATGCCAGCTTTTAGAAGGTGTGTGTGTGTGTGTGTGTGTGTGTGTGTGTGTGTGTGTGTGTGTGTGTGTGTGTGTGTGCATGTGTGTGTGTGTGTGTGTGTGTGTGTGTGTGTGTGCGTGTGTGTGTGTGTGTGTGTGTGTGTGTGTGTGTGTGTGTGCGCGTGTGTGTGTGTGTTCAAATCAAATCACAAAGTATGCATGTGTCAACTACTTGGAGCAGTGACATGAAGCACTGGTTTCACAGAGAGAGTGGTGGAGGACTTGGCTTGGACACTTTGCTGAGGACTTAACCCTTCAGCTGCACCAGTGGGGAGAGACATAGAAGGAACCCAGACCCCATACCGAGTGTGTTCCCTCTGTGTTTTTAAGGGAAATTGTGCTTGATGCAGACAGCTGCATCTGGAAATACTGGGTGTATCCACTTTTGTTCCAGGTGAATGTCCCTCTCCAGTATCAATGTTGAAGATTCAGGCTCCTTGATTACTGGTCCAGAGAGGAAACATCATAGTGACATGATTGTTTAACATTTACAGTACAACACAATTTTGTTCTACAAAACACCAATCTCAAATTCAAGTGGTCAGCAGATTAACAAGCAGACTGTATCTTCTGCAGTAGCCATGTGTTATTGTAAAAGAGGGAGCAGTGCTCAGCTAACAGCTGCCTCCTATACAGGGGTCATAGAGAGCCTGTTGCAGATAATATGTATCCCAGGCCGCATATACCATAGGTGTCAACAGCAGAGTAATACAGTGAGCAACCTCACCAATCATCTGCAGGAGGTTTTATTACTACCATTTTGCTGCTGTGCTCAATCAGTCTGTAGCCTCGCAAATAAGTATCCCAAGTATATGCATTGCTATCTTCCTCCAGTTAGTGTCAATGCTGTGCTCAGCTGCAAATTATTTTCTAATATTTCTGTCATTATCTTTTTGCATGCATGTGTGTGTGTGTGTGTGTGTCTATGTGTGTGATGCTTTACTACAAGAACAGCATCTCCACATTACATATCACATAAATAATATTTTATGTTAAGAATATTTTTTCAGTATTTACATTATTGCTTGTATTTGAGTGAATGTTTCAGACATGGAAAAAGTACTTATAGGAACCATAAATTAATTATTTTACACTAAAATAATATTAATATTGGGAGTATGCATTAGAAGAAAAAGGGGATGCATTTTCAAGATTTTTTTACATTGCTATGTCATCATGTTAATATGGACGTTATGATTATTCATATGCAATAATGAATACTAGAGCAATCTGAACATGTCAGAATATTATGAAATAAATTCCATCCTGTAACAAGTTTTCAGTGTTTTAGCTTTCTTCTCCCCGAAGGGCTTGCAAAATATTTTACTGTACTACTTCTCCCAATACATTAGATGGCACTGTTTGAAAAGATATAAAACCATGATTTTTTTTGTAACCAACACGTCTTACAAAAAGTGCTTGCAATGGAGTGAGTGAATTTGCCCCAGTAATGTTTGCAGCACTGTATGGTGTAACAGGAAGAAACTGTAGCTTTAGAGTGCTCACAGAAGTAAAACATGTTTCACATGCAGTGACAAATGTTTACATTCTTAAATACACACACACACACATGTATATATGTATGTATGTTTGAATATATATATATGTATATATATATATATATATATATATATATATATATATATATATATATATATAAAATGTATTATATGAACATCACTGAATATATACATGAACAAAGCTGTGTCATGTAATTAGTAAAGAAACAAAGTCAGTGGTGCTTATACTGTATTAGAAAAGGCCTAAGTTGCAGGATTTCCATTTGCCTAACTCAGTATTTTGATGGCTTCTTGTTTTACTGCACTTGAGTTTTCCTCTATAGACTTCTAGTTTGTCTTGCATTTTATGTTTATAGTTGCATATTTATGTACGGATCCCACAATAAACCACAGGCAGAGAGACACACAGACAGAAGCATATACACAGAAATATATATTCCAAATTTCAAACTGAAATGTGTTTTATGCGAAAGTTTGGCTAACAGTGACATCCTCAAGTTAAAAAAAAATGCATTCTTAGCCCTGTAGACTTCAGGTCAGAAAATGAGCACCACACAAAGGCAGAAATTATGCAGATCATAAGAGTATGTAACTGCTATGGCTGAAATGCTGATCTAAGCTTTAGCTGGAAAGCTGTGCAGTAGAATAATATTCTGGGAAAGGAGCCATGCTTCAGCTGTACAAGGCAGGAAATAGAGATATTAGACAGTGCCATCTGTACTGGTAAATGTCAAGAACTGCTTGCATACATGCAAGCAAGCTGAGAAGCTAATTCTATTTAAGATAACATCTCATCCCAAGGGCTCAACAGCCTGCAAATGCAGCTCACTTTAAACAAAAGCACTTAATTAGCTATGAAATCAAACAAAAGGATGAATATAATGTTTGTCCTGTGCCTGACACTGATGTGATCAAGCAGATGCCAGGGAAAAGAAATGGAACCTTTCTGATAAATTCACAGTAAAGGGTCTATGCATATTTGTTAATTTCTGACATTTTAGATTTGTAGGGCAGACTAGTAAAGGAAAGACCTGCTGCAGAAGAATTTAGTTGTACCGAACTCTATATCAAATTCCTTCATGTAAAGGTGGATGGGGAGGCAAGCTGACAGGTATCTCTGAAGAAAACATTGTGTGTGTGTGTGTGTGTGTGTGTGTGTGTGTGTGTGTGTGTGTGTGTGTGTGTGTGTGTGTGTGTGTGTGTGTGTGTGTGTAAGAAATCAGGTTAACCAGAAGTATGAATTGTCAGGGCCTTTGGTACCAGATGTAAAAGAAATCACATATTAAAGATGTATATAAGTTAGTGTGTGTGTGTGTGTGTGTGTGTGTGTGTGTGTGTGTGTGTGTGTGTGTGTGTGTGTGTGTGTGTGTGTGTGTGTGTGTGTGTGTGTGTGTGGTGTCATGGGCAAGATGACATGAGTCTGCAGGAACATGGCCAAAGCAGTTGTGCTAGCAGAATATCCTGGTATCCTGGACAAGTGTGAGCCATGTATGTTTGAAGACTCAGTTCACTGCTGCCACGGCGACCACATGATATACCTCTTTAAAGAGTTGTACAGCCAGTTCCTTGACCCTGGCTAAATGTTGGTATGCTATATTAACATGAATAGTGTCTGCTGGATGAGATCTCATCACAACTATGTCCACAGCCAAAAACATGTGGTCTACCAGACCTGGGTGTGGACACCTCAATCACTGATGCAACAGTGAAAGTAGTACCATTACTGGTGTGGGATCTGGAATGGCCACATCAGATAGTATCTGACAATGTAGTTGCTCTTCAACCATGTGGATGCTGACTCTTCCCTAGTAGACTTTCCATAACAGATGCTGCACGATCCAGTGTGTCATTTATCCAGTTCAAGGACTCACGCACGGTTCATGCAGTCTCACACATCAGAATGACTGACATGCGGCACAGTATCTCTTCTATGGCCCTGGTGGAACTTGTCTGCGCCATCATGAGAGCCCTACACATACATTGGATGACACCAACTGACACAAATATCAGGCAGAGGGGGGAAGTATGCCTCCTCTGAGCTCCTCTACTGGCACCACTGTAGCAGATGGCTTCATGTCATGAGTACGCATAGGTATACCGACTGTGTCAAAACTCTCAACAGGGGATATGGGAGCCATAACCACAGTGAGAGACATATCCTCTGCAGCTCCAGTCTGTGCCTGTTCATCACTGCCTTCATCATCAGAGGCTACTTATACTCTGACATTAGGCTGTAAGAGCTCCACATTGCCAGTGTCAGGCTCACTTATGATTATTGCAATAAAGCACAAAAAGGAATTAATACAAGAAATAATGATCAGACACATGCTACATAAACACGAGTACAGCAACAACAGATGCAAGTGCAAGAAAACATTTCAATAAGGTTGATTTAAAGATCTATATACGAATGAAGAAAAATAAAAAGTTACGCCCATTCTATTTGCAGGTGGTTGTGGCACCTCAATAGCGGAAGTGCCTAAACAAACAAAATGAAGATGGAAAGAGGTACGATAAGCATTAAACAGAATATGACACATGAAAGGCAATTATTTATAACTGTAAACATCAATTTTATAATATAAATACATATATATATATATATATATATATATATATATATATATATATATATATATATATATATATATATATATATATATATATTTATGGGTCTATGTTTATATATCGGAAGTACACTAAATGGAATTCCATTTAGCCGAGCACACTTTAGCGAAATTATAGTATGTCAAAGCACTACTTAAACGAAGCTTACATGATCGACAAAGGAAATATCCTGTGAGATAGCAAGTCACACCATAAAAAGCACTATACGGCTAAACTGTTGTACATTGTACCCACATCCAACATGGTGAATGCTGAATAACTACCTCCCAAAGTGCTTGGACAAATATACAAAACTACAGTTTCCTAGAGAGGTAAAAAGGTATTAGTGTTAGATGAATACGCTTACCATCTAGTGAAGTCAACAATAAAAAATGAACTGAGAAATGTAGATGCAGGGCAATCACTGCCTATGTTACTATGGGAGAGGAACTTCTGAATTCTGTTAGTCATCATCATGGAGGAGATCTCATACAGGTGGAAAAGTATGCTCTTGCTTTAAGTTTGAAAGAGAGAGTGACTTTATCAAGAGACTCCCCTTGCATCTTAGTGGATGATGCTATAGACTCCTCCTCCTTAGAGTACGCACCTAGTCTTCCCAGTAGACGTGTGTTACTGTAGCAAGTGAGGAGGGCATGTTTAAAATGTAAAGGAAAACTTACACATGCAAATCTCACGCTAATGACCCTAAATCCCATAGATTATCCACTGAAAGATGGTACATTCATCCAAAAAACTATGTCTGATAAGTCTAGTGAGAACGTTGTTGTTGTGTTCACTACTAAGCAAAATCTAATTGATTTAGCACAGTCTGACATCTGGTTAATGGACGGTACCTACTTTGTGAGAGGTACAGCTTGCTGTCAATTGTATACTATGCATTTTCTCATTAAGTATGGTGCCTATACAAAAACGTTCCATTACTGTATTGTTTAATGACTAAAAAGAGCTTAAAAGGTTATAATTACATGCGGTACTGTGTGTTTGATATCATAGGGGAATATGATTTAACGTGCCAAGTAAGTTACGTACTGTGTGACTTTGAAATTGCCGCTGTGAAGAGCATTAGGTAGAATGTTAATAATGTTATTTGCAAAGGATGTTTTTTTCACTTTGGGAAGAACCTGTGGAGGAAAGTGGAGAGCTTAGGTCTCGGTTCCTTATATAACAGTAATATTTCATCCCAGCTATCTAAAAAAAAACTGGCTGCTTTGGCGTTTTTGGAAGAGAAGCAAAGCAGAGCAAAGAACTGTTACGGTATTTTATTGAGTGGTATTTATTGGGTAAACCTAGATCATTTTCCACTAGAGCAGCTAATAAGATCAGGTTTCCACCTTTATTTCCACTAGAGTTTTTGAATATTTCTCTACTGAATGAGTTATTTCTGCCAAGGACCCAGAATTGCATGGAAGTTTGGCATCGTAGGTTTAAAGTTTTAACTGGTAAATATGTATCGGATCTTCATTCTGTATTGTGCACTATTGCATGGGAACAAAACAGAGTTGAAATATGGCTATGACTGTGTACTGCTTGTTCACCATCTCCAAAAAAGCGGAGTTTATTACGCCATCAGCAACAGT
>NC_056728.1:1281362519-1281400019 GCF_019279795.1 Protopterus annectens
AATGTTCCAAATATTTATTGGGATAAAGTATGACTTGTTACAATTAGAAGCAATAGGCATGCAGGCCCCCTCCTCAACATGGGTTACTGAGATCAGTCAAATCAGTGCAAAGAATGTGTTTTTTACAGGAGCACATAAACTGCCTCAAAATAAAAGTCCAGCAGCATAAGAAAAGTTCAACACATACAGGATTGTCAGAATTAGATCTACAGTCCTCTTCAAATTATTACACCTCAGCTTAAAACTTGAAAATGGGAGTTCTGTGGGTTTAACATTTAATGAACAGAATATAACAGTTTAGCTTTCTTTTTTGCCATGTGTTTAATTCCCAGGCAATATCAGTCACAGCTTGTAAAATGTATGTCCCACCAATCATTATGTTCAAATTTATATAAATGTATCTATTAACAACACTGATTGTTACCAATATAATTGAAAATGTCATGCAATATCTGCTTGTTACAGAAGTATATTTATGATTACCTTCCAAGATATCATATCAGAGAGCATGACCACAGGTGACAGTATATGATTTCAAATGGAAATCAGACATCACTAGCAAAAAAAGTATTTGAATTCACAGTGGAATATGTGTAAATACACTTAGCATTACACAAGGTCCAGTCTCCCTATCATGTGTAATATCTGCAGTGTCCTTTAAAGCAATCATACCAAAATTCTCTGCCAGGCCATTTGTGTGCTTCCTTTCACGCAAATGCAGATGGCAACATTGTCCATCACTGCATAAAAGCTGGTACATGTGAGATTTGAATTGAGCACCAGTTTCTTGACATATTTTCTGATATCCTTGGGAAGGCATGGCAGGTGATGCCGAGGATGGTGCTCCATTTCCAGCCCAAATGTGGTGTCAGAAGGAGTCCAGGAACTTTGTTGCACTCCTCATAAATTGCCACAGCTGTACACTTTGGCATATATTGGGTCTTGATATAAGGCTGAGGCTTGCAATAGCATGAATGAGGCTGGTATCATTGTAAATGGCATTCCACACACTGGTGATCAATGCTGCCATTACTATAGTAGCATAAACAAGAACAAGCAGACATCCGGAACCAGTATGTACACAGCAAACAATAAAATTAAAAATGACCAGGTAGCTCAAAACATCCAAACAATAACTTTAATGTGCAATGTTAAAACTACAGTAAAGCCCTTTTGTCATTAGAGACATCATCAGAACCACCGAATAACTTTCAAAAATCAAGCAACAAATAAAAAGCATTGTAAAACCACACCCCCATTAGTAAACACAATCCAATACAAGAAGAATGTATTGGGAGCCAATAATTCTCCTTCTTTCAGCTTTTTTCCGGTTAGGTGTTGCCACAATGAATCACCTGTCTGCTCATGATTGGCAGTGGAGTTTTACAGTGTTGAGTTGCCAGCCCGGCATCCAAACTTCCACAGAAGGCACACACATGCATGCAGTCACTCCTCAGGCCAATTTAGAGTGTCCAATCCACCTATAGCATGTGTTTGGAATGTGGGAGGAAACTGGAGCACGCGTAAGAAACCCACACAACCACAGGGAGGACATGCAGACTCCACACAGAAGGCACCCCAGCTGAGGATTGAACCGGCGAACCTCTTGCTGTGAGGTGGCAATGCTAACCGCTGCACCATCACGGCCGCCTATTGGGAGCCAATATTATATTATAAAAAGTGAACCAATCATGTATCATAAAAAACTTCAGGCCCACCAAAAGAAAAATATAGTCAAAATACAGTGAGTACAAAAAACATTGTTATTAAAATAAAATGAAATTACAATCTCATAGCTCTGCTTTTTAGTTCATTGACAACAGAAATGCAATCCTTAAGACCGAGCTGGTTTGTGGCATCTAATTGCAGTTGCTACATCATTTCTCAATGTAATAAATAATTTTTCCAGTCACCAGTTAATGCATTCCCTCCAACTTGTTCCAGCACACAAAAATTAAACCTTACAAAATTATGGCGTGTATATGCGTGTCTCGCCAATGCACTTTTGCTACCTTTTTTAAGAATACTATAGATCTGCTGATAATTTATCTTGTTTAGAGCATTGTTCATTTCACCAATGTAAAATGCAGAACATGAAGTGCACCATGCCATATAAACAACTTGAGTTGAACTACGATTAAATCAGCCATATATTGCACATTTATTTATCAAAACAAACACGTGACCTTCAAAATTTGAATCAATGTGGGAACACTGATGGCAACAGCCACATTTAGTTGTCTGTGGAAAACCAAAACTTAGTTTCTTCTTGGGTTTTTCCAAAATAGTTTTTATATTAAAACAGTTTTTTAATGTGATGTTTGGTGGCTGATTACCATGTCTTTAAGGATTCATCACATTGCAGAATTTACCAGTTTCTTTTCAATGTGCACCTGATTTTCTTTAAATCTAATGTGTAATACAAAACCACAATCTTATTGTAGTTGAAGTTGGAACTAACATTAGGGGCAACATTGTGTTCAACAGTTCAACAGACTGGATCTGCATACCATTCTTTAAAATAGCACCATATTTGTTGAGTCTGTTCTGGAAAACACATTTACAAGCTTCATCAGTAATACAAAGGGGATAACCTCTTTCAACAAACATAAATTGTAATTGGTCAAATTCTTGTAAGCAAGCTTGGTCATTGGAGATGAGATGAGAAATGTGAATAAACTGACTTTTAACCATACCCCTTTTCTGATCCCCCACCTTTGTCTGGTTTTTACAACATATATTACTACAAGTAATGGCATTTAAAATTTCATGCTCCTGTTTCGACAAGTTGCATATTTATTTTTATACTTGCTGCTAAATTACCCTCTTATATCCCATCCCATTCACAGGCTTTCTTGAAAATGATAATGATGGGATGTAATGGGGTATTGGCTCTGCTTTTACATTGGAAATTACTATTGGTGGATTCAACTTCCATGTCTCTACCAATCAAAACTTGAAAATTAAGCTTTCTGGAGAAAATTTTCAAGTCTACCCAGGTTTTTTCAATACCAGTGCAAAAGTTTGCTGGAGTGCCATATAAGGGCCCGAGTCCAAATGAAGGCAAATAGTTTTATTTTCACTATACAAGGGATAAAAACAAAAGAACAAGTTGCATTAATGCTACTTCTTAATACATTTTCGTACACTTTCCTCAGATGCAAATATCCTCTGTTAAAAAAATCAATACTTTTATATAAACCCATTAACTCTGAAACCAGTCATCTGTTATATCATTATCCAATGAGAATATTCCCTTTGTAATCTGTGCAAGGTCAAATGCTTGTAAAATTCCTTACAGGTGTAAATGTTATCATGTATAAAAAACATGTTTATTAATAAACCACAATAATACTTCTTATATTAGATCACAATAAATAACAATAAATAATTGATACATAATACATTCACTTAAAAAGTTAAACTTGCGTAAAAAAGTGTATTATAAAAACTGTTGAATGTAAAATATAAATCATCCATTATAAACTTCCAGTGCTCAAGTTAAGGGCTGCAAAATTGTGATTTTCCAACAGATGGCAGCCTCAAACATTCAATTCTCTTTATTAAATGGGAAAAGTTTATAATTAGTATTAAGAAGTGGCAGCATTAATGCAACCTGTTCTTTTGTTTTTATCCCTTGTATAGTGAAAATAAAACTGTTTGCCTTCATTTGGACTTGGGCCCTTATTTGGCACTCCAGCAAACTTTTGCATTGGTTTTGGTGTGGTTCCAGTTCGCTTTTCATCTCATTTTGCTTCACATGTTTTCAATGTTGGCCTGACTAGAAGGTATAAAAGTAAATCTTTTCAAAAAAAGTTTATTTGATATAATCTTAAAAAGAAAACATGTTCCAAAAACGTTTGAGACTTGAAATTTCAACAGAGGGTTGAGGGGAATTCACCTTTTCATTTAGAGCTCCTTGAATTGTTTGACAAAACTGGACTTGACTTGACCTGTTTGGTCATTAGAGAAAACCAACGTCAGATGCGTTTGCTTATAGACGATATCTCTAAACTTGTGAATTCTGTCTCTACAGTACTTGATTTCCCTAAACACAATAACAATTTCAATAATGTCTTCAGGCAAATTGAGTCCAAACTTACATCCATCAAATGAAGGAACGACAAGAAAATGATTTGTGATGATCACAATTACAGCAACAGAACTGTATATCCTAAACCTCCAAGCTCATCTAAGAGAGGGAACAACTTCAACTTCTTATGCAAGAGATGAGTGAAGAAACATCCATGATGAAGTTGATGGCCTCCCTTTAGGTCAACCAGCACTCAGGAGATCTGAATGCCTAGACAACAAATGAGTGAGGAATTCAGTTATCAGTAGTCACACAACATGAAGAAATGAAACAAATGGAACAGGCACAAGGATTAATTTTGGATTCAGTATGTATTCCCATCACTGCTGATTTACAACTATCCAAAACTGAAAAAGGTACTGTTACTCTTACTTCATGCTACAATTTTAACATTTACAACTTTTCAGCTATTGTTGTTGGTCCTGAACACCATGCACTTGTTTTGAAAAGATTTTCCCCGGGATTCATGAAGCTTGCGCCAGGCGCATGCATAGCATAGGTGTTATAACGCCAAATATGGCCGTCGAGTGATTCAGGTACGATCCAATTCCACGTGCACTACCGGCATACGCCAGAACTGCGCAGCCCCCAGCGTAGGTATGCTAATCACCCCATGTGCAGTGTCGCACCATTCAAATGAAGGCATATAGCGATTCACGAAGTGGTGCAGGCGTAGCGTAAGCCCACGGAAATGTAAACCAAAAAACACGGTTTACATTTTCCCAAACAGAACATCAGAGCTATGGAAGAGGGCCAGACCCTGGTATCACAACGTTAACATATGCCAATGGCGAAATACACAGCCAATGGCATAAGAAAAGATGCACAACACGTAAATAACAACATTTAATGTCATGTCCACAGTAATGCACGGCACAACCGCAGGGCATGTGTGCGGAAGCTGTAACATAAAGAAATAATATATAAATGTCATGAAATCGCAATGTAATAGAAATCAGGTTTACAGCATAATACACAATGGTAGGCATGGAACACCACAACCAAGGTGTAAGGGTTGCTAAGGGCTTGCGATAGTGTTCGGCGTGGTAACTATGAATTAGTAGTCAATGCCATGCAAATGAGGCAGATAATACTGAATCGCAAATGTCCCACCGGATGAAGGTTGTACCATACGGCGCAGCGGTATAACACCGAGGAGGGGCTCAGAGGAGATACATGACATCAGCAGAGGGGTGTGCCACTGTAGCAGTAAGCACATTGGAGCATTGCAAATCTGGCCTGTCCGTTGCTAAGCAAAGCTGCAGGATAGGGGTGGGGAGGAATCGTTTAGCTGAGAGCACACATGGTGCCCAAAAGCGCATGTGTACGAGGATGAAAACGTGTCCGAAACCCAGTAATCGGACACACGCGCCGCAAACAATAGCAGAAACAGGAAGGTCAGGGGAAGAAAAGAAGGAAATGCGGAAGTAGGGTAATTGGAGTACTAATGAGCAATCAACACCAATCAACCCACGAAGGCCAATCGATGGCAGCTGACAAGTCTGCTTGCAGAAACCTGCAAAACAGGATAGGGGAGGCATTTGAATGCAAAGAAAGGAGGGGAGGTATTGGACTGCAAAGATAGGAGACCTGACACAGCAGAGCAAAGCAAACCAACAGCAGACCAGCAGTAGCACACATAACGCAAGATACGCCAGGTCCAGGAAAGTACAAATGAAAGTAGGCTGCAGGATGCATGCCAGAAAATGGCAGGCAAATGTAATTCAACACCAAAGGCACCACAATACTAGTTTTGGCTGTAAAACACATAAGATAACCTGTAGCTACGATGGTACATACACACCCTATTACATCATCGGTGTTCACAGCACAATAGTATAAAGTGTGAAAGCACCCAACACACACCTGTGTATTCCCAAACACTGCACCATAGGTGTAAACACACGGGGAACTTTTAAAATGTACATGTTGGGAGCTGCCATAGCTGTGATTCATCAGCATGTGTTAGAGACTGACGGTGTTGTGGAGGATGATGCCGACAACCACCGCAGGCCTCGGAGGAGAAGGAGAGTGTTCAGACCAAGGGTAACCTACCAGGGGCTACACCACCTGGAGATAGTAGAGTGTTACAGGGTGGACAGGGACATCTTACAGCAAATAGTGGAGCTGTGCCAGCCACGCCTGAGAACCAGAAACAACAGAGGGGAACCCATCCCAGTGGACACGAAGGTATGTGTAAGCCTGCGAATACTGGCCACAGGTACGTTTCAAAGGCCAACTGGAGATATAATGGGTATCTCACAGACATCAGCATCCAGGGTACTACACCAGTTCCTGGATGCCATGTTACCACATGCCAATGATCAGATATACTTCCCCAGAACTCATGAGGAGTTGGCCAGCAATATGCGCCACTTCCGCAGTGTGGCACAATACCCGGAGGTACTGGGTGCGATAGACTGCACGCACATACAAATCAAGTCACCACCCAGTGAGCAGGGTAGGTGCTACATAAACCACAAGGGATTCCACTCCATCAACTGCCAGGTCGTGTGCAATGCCCAGGGCATTATCATGGATGTGTGTGCTGGCAGCCCTGGAAGCTACCATGACTCCCATATCTGGCATGCCTCACAGCTGTATCAGGTATTTGTCAGGGGGAACATCCTACATGGCCATCTCGTGGGGGATGCTGGCTATGCACTGGAGCCGTGGATGATGACTCCCATCAGAAATGCACACACACCCATGCAAGAACGCCATAATGAGGCACACACACAAACCAGAATCATCATAGAGCGTGTGTTTGGGATGCCGAAATCACGGTTCCGGTGCTTGGATACATCTGGTGGAGCCTTGCAGTACTCTCCAGGCACGTGTGCCCACATCGTCATAGTATGTGCCATGCTACATAATATGATCCTGCGGAAGCAGCTGCAGCAGGGACAAAATGGTGAAGGCCCTCATAGCCCACCGCAATTGCCAAGGCCATTACAGGCACAGAGGGATTCAGACCATGAACACACTGTGCCAGCCCCAGTAGGCAGACGGAGGCGTGCCCAATATGCCTACGCCTTGGCAAAGAGGGAACGTATAGCACATACTCTGACAGTGTAGGCCCCTATGGACTGACACCTCTCCACCTGCACACACAGTAAAATGGATGGCACACAAACATGACCACCTGTAAATTGTAATGTATAGGTGGACCAATGTGTGACTCCTACATAGGCAGCCCTCAAACATTGTAAACACAACAGCCAGTGGAACACGGAATGCCAACACCTGAACAGTACATGAGTCTTACAGCATATGGTGGTGCTGTGTGCCTGTCCAGATATATATATGTATATATATATATATATATATATATATATATATATATATATATATATATATATATATATATATATATATATATATATATATATATATATATATATATATATATGTACACATATGCATATATATAATACAGATAGAAAGGGCAATAGAGGGATATATGGTGATATAGATGGATTCAGCGATATCTGCAAATATAATAGATAGTTCAACGACATTCATAACATCTTGGAGATACAAATAAATACACAGCCAATGGCATAAGAAAAGATGCACAACACGTAAATAACAACATTTAATGTCATGTCCACAGTGATGCACCGCACAACCGCAGGGCATGTGTGCGGAAGCTGTAACATAAAGAAATAATATATAAATGTCATAAAATCGCAACGTAATAGAAATCAGGTTTACAGCATAATACACAATGGTAGGCATGGAACACCACAACCAAGGTGTAAGGGTTGCTAAGGGCTTGCGATAGTGTTCGGCGCGGTAACTATGAATTAGTAGTCAATGCCATGCAAATGAGGCAGATAATACTGAATCGCAAATGTCCCGCCGGATGAAGGTTGTACCATACGGCGCAGCGGTATAACACCGAGGAGGGGCTCAGAGGAGATACATGACATCAGCAGAATGTGTAACATACCGACATGCGTAACCACAAGACTGAAAGACCGATAGAACACAGTACCGGAACAGTACATCCGCGAGTAATAGTATGATGATATGAAGGGACAGTTAGTCACCGTTGCCGGTGTCGCAGTCCATGTAGGTACTGTGTTCAACTGTGTCTGTGAGTGCCGTAGTCTGTGTAAGTGTGCGTTGAGGGTGCCGTGTGCATCTCTGTGTGACTGTAATGTGTGTATGTGTCCGCAACATGTGTTTGTTAGTGCCAAGTCAGAGGCAGATCAGTACGGTAGGTGTGGGTATAGCTAGCCATAGGCATACGGTTACTACCTGTCCCACAGTAGGAGGGACAGCCCCACCCTGGGCAGGTGTGTCCTGACATAAAACAGTACAAAGGGCAAATGTCCGAGATGGTAGTACATAAATATGTCCCATATATAATGTAACAGTCGTATTTAATAGTTATGCCTGTATGTAAGAAACGTAAATGTTACATGCAATATGATAAGTAGCCAAAGTCACACAACAATAGGTATGTAGTGAGGATAAAAGTATGTGCTAACCTGTGTACTGACCATGGCTATGTGTTGGCCTGTAAACACCGCTTTGTGTTCTGCAAGTGTCCAACAATGACCATATGAAAAGGTGGCAACTCATGGCAAACAGGCTCTTTTAACAACACAACCACAATGACTGCAAATATCTGGGACAGAAATACAAGGGATAGCTGTCACTTACAAATATCCCTTGATATATCACTGCAATTACGGAGGTATACAAGTAGCAAGCTCACCTGCAAATGATATAGAAACCAATTAACAATGGCCCAACGTACAATCCCGTAACATAAGTCTACTAACTGTTAGCTCTCTAATTAGGGACGGAGCCCACACACATATATACGGATTATGTAGAAATGCAAGGCCCACAAACCTGTATATGTTACGTACACCCACCGACATCCCCCACATTAGAAACTAAAGCAATACAGACTGTAATAGCAGCACAAACATCCAGTCAGTCAATTACATCTGCAGAACCCTCAACATACCGTGTGAGAGACACAATTAAAGGCGTCATGCAAAATTGCAGGCGTTGTATAATGGAACAAACAGCCATGTTACAGGTTTTGTTTGCAATACTCCGTTATCAGACGTTGGGATGACAGGTACACCCACATGTTCAACCAAATACTCTACCTGTCACACACAATCCATGGGGGACATGAATCCAAACTATACTTGTCTCCATGCATAGCAGTTGCAGTTACACATAACAAAACACAATACAGACCGTCTCCCCGAAGGTAGGGCAAATAGGCAACGCCCAAGTGGAGAATCCAATTATACCCCACTGTTGCCACATAATTGGCGAATGGAGTAGCTGCCAGCTGATATGCAAGTAATTACTCACTCAGGAACACCAATTGGTGGGATGAATCCACATGTTTCAGGTATCGACGTATATAAGGATGACTTGCCAGACATTCTAACCGTATGCTCATACCGAATACCAGTTGAAACACTGTGAGAGAGATAGAAACGAAACGCCATAATGACAACAAGGTATGTAGAACGCCCGATATGTAAGGTTATGTACAGCATGATCTGTATTAATTAGTTTTACTGTATGTATAGCCTGGTTTGCATTAATTAAACGTGTCCGCAATGCATAAAGTGGGGAAAGGTATTTATGTAGTGATGTCTTGCTGAGCATACTAACGCTTGTAGAAACTGTGCGTCCAGCAGTGGGACACAAGTTACACAGCACAGACACCACAAGGGATGCTTCATGAGGGCGTTAAACAGAACAATTCCATATAACCCGTCGTCAGTGGTAGGGTATGTCCAACAAGGATGTGCCATAGCAGGGGATAGTATATGTTGATATACTGTCACAGCATGCATGTGTATGGGCATATAACATTAATGACATATGTAAGGTGGTCCCGCTGTGCAAGTATGCTTTGCATTATGGGATACTATGTGAAATATGTGTAATGTATAGTATTATAGGTAGATATGACAGATATTCTACACAGCATAACAGGCATATCATGCATACCACAGGTATCATCTATTGGTATGTACAATAACAGGATACATATGGCCTGTAGGTATGGGACATAGTAATAGCATAATAGCTAATCTAAATGGAAGGGCTACCAAGTAACCATGCACAAAGGACATGTAATAGCTTCACAGGTGCATAGTGGGGTAGTATGCAGTCTGGCAAGTCCATGTGTAAGCACAACTACACTGTTCACACTAGTGGCACCTCTCTAGGGTAGTGTCCTGTGAACAGCAGAGCCAGGTGTCACCTGCACCTCTGCACAGTACAGCCACTGCAGTGATCCCAGGCCTACATGTGTCTCCCAACCACCAATGGAGGTATCACATGAACAGTGCTACTGAGTGTCCCTGCGTGATGTACATAGGACTTATGTTCCAAAGCATGGTGAGTGTCCGGTTTGGGAATGTAACCCACAAGCACATCCCACTCATTGTGGCATGAGTGCACATATCCATGAGCATGTTGCTCACAGTGGCCTCTGCTTATGTCGCGTATGAGGAGTATATCCATCAATAATGTTGTGGACATGGGCCCTGTCTGATCAGCAGAGGTCACCCCTGAGTATGTAGTATGCAAATGTGTACAGATGTGGTGTCCGTAGTGCAGCCGCATATTTAAACTGTCAGAGCTCAGTAAACGTCATGGCGTGTTAATGTTGTGGCATGTAAAGCTGTAGCTGTTGTGCAAGGTACACCCTAAATGGGGTGGTGTACCCTTGAATGTGTGTAGATGTCTTGAGTTCAGAGGTACAATGGGTGCCTATGTACCAGCTACACACCCAGTACAGATAGGTGTGGCCACGTAGAAGGATATCCATGCCACAGTGGCAATATGGTAACCACAGGAGTGGGTGTGACATATGTGTGTACTGCAAACATGTACAATGTGATATGTATGTAGGGGACTACCATCCATGTGATAGTCAGTGGGTGAATGGTGTAATGCAAAGGTGATGTGCATGCACCTTGTGTCATGCAGCTTGATGCCATGATAGTCATATTATGTATCTGTCACAGCGACACCCATATGGTTGGAGTCAGTATCAGCTGGTGGAGCAATCATGGCGCTTGGTATGTAGGGGTTTGAAAGCTAGGCAGGGAAAGTCCCCTGTGCTAGCCTGTTCCACAGGGAAGCATATACTGAACATGAGGGGCCCTATGACTGAGGACTGTGGTATGCCAAATGTACCTGACATGTAGTAGGTACTATGGTATGCTGGCCTCACTGTGTGTTCTGTCCATGAGCCACATAGCATAACATCCTGAGACACAGGGTACGATGTGCAGGTGGATGTGTATGTTGTCAATACCAGAATGGGGAATGGTGCTGAAAGGCAATGAGAGGACAATGTAGGATGTGTGGACTCCCGTACCATCAGCAACTGCCCTGGTAACTGTATGAAAGGAGTCCACCATGTGTAGGGGCCATGCTCTGGCCCTAACAAGCCCAACCCGGGTGGCAGCAAAGGACAGGAGCCCAACAATGTCTCTGTGAATGACGTCCTTGATGATGTGCCCCATAGCCATGCAGAACAGTCCAGTCAGGTGTGTAGGACTATAGTCCCACTCGTGCAATGCGGTGCCACCTGTGTGTAGTGTGATAAATGCTGCTGTGTGCCAGTCAGGGGCTACAATGTCTGAAACAAGGCTATTACTGAATATGGTGGCTTAGTGGGGAGACATGTAATTCAGAGGTTGGTGGACATCACAGCCTGGGACGTTGGAAGGTGACATGGGGCCAGTGTCCCAGGACATATAGAGTGTTGGTCAGTACTGTGTAGGTGTGACCACAGGGACACCACAATGTTCATGTATGGATTGCGGCCCTGTAGTGAGTGAGAGGGTGTAATGTCAGCATTGAATCCATCCTCCAGCATGTTGCCAACAACACCAGGGTCTGCAATGTTCCTGAGTGACTGTTGTATGTGACAGCAGATGTGGGTGTTGCCATTGAATAATGACATACCACCATAATGCCTGGTGGTACACCCCGGAATGTGTGGCAGTCATGTTTACGTAGCTAGTCTTGGAGTATGTGATGAGGGACCCTGTGGCCCCACCATGGCTGACCAGTGAGCCACCCCACACATGGGAATGTACACCACTGTGCAACAGCCTACACCTGTTGTTGTACATCATATGTCCATGGAACATGACCACCAGAGTGGCGTCTGTTATCTGGTGTGTACCATCATGGCTCTGTGTGGAATAGCATGATCCATGCAGTTGTGTATATGCTAATGAAGTGCACTGGGGTATGTGTCAGCATTTGTATGTGCATTGTCCATCTGCACGGGTGTCATGATGTTAACAACCGCTGTCAGCAGACGTCTGTAGTAGGTGTTGTAGTACTCATGTACTGTGTATGCTGTGATGGGTGTGTTGCCGGGATGTGGCTAACAAGGTCGATTAGCATATGTTCGAATCCACCAATGAGGGATAACCCCAGGTGTGTAACACCAGTCACATGGTGGTAGTGTTCATGCCAAGGGTAATGTAGGTCTTGGAGGTGGTGTGTATGGGTTGATCCAGCAGAGCAGAGGGTATGACTCATGGATGTGTCGGTACATGAGTGGCTATCCCAGTGAAGTGTGGGGTAGTGTCAGTCACACATCAGTAGTAGTTGTCTGAGGCCCACTGTCCACTATACCAACATAGAAGGTATGTTACCCGTGGGGTATGATGTTGACTCTGTCGCTTGTTACAATGTGTATAGCGGTCCCTGACACAGTTAGTTGTACGTGGAACACCTCTGATGCATTGTGCTAAGTAACTTTCCAGGATGTGTGCAAAACATAGTGAGATATGGGAACCCCTCAGCTGTGGGTGTGCCGGTCCAGGTATGTGCCTGAAAGGTATGGTCTGTCTATAACCTGTCATTGCAGGTGTGCTCTGCAGAGCCTAGAGGCAGGTCCCAGTCACTGCAGAGATGTTTGAGTGGTGCATTACAAGGTGTGCCTTGCCTGCGTGCGTCACAGAGGAAGATGCAAGCATTGTGTCACATGACCCCATGTCGTGCCTGCCAGTTACCGCCCTGCCGGTGACAGTTATTGGAAACTGTGCAAGACAGGCAGTATAGAAGCAGCAAGAGCCTTACATGTGAGCTGTACTCCCAGGGCTGACAGGTGCAAGTCATCTGTGCCACAGCATTGTGTTTGACCAGGACAGTCATAGCGAACAGATACCAGATGCCTGTGGAATGACAATAGGAGCATAGGCAACTGTTGAAGTGACACAGTCGGTCATTGTACAGTGGTGTCGTGTCCGGACGAATGCAAAATGCTCCCCAGGGCTTGGCCCACACCCTCAGGGCTATAAGACTGGTGAGCTATTGCATGTCCCTGCACACGTAGTCTGTGAAGTGGCATCACAGGGCAGTCACACTAACATGGAGAATGGCAGTCAAATCGTACCTGGTGAAGTGTGGCATGGGTGCATAGGTTATGTTGCAGAAGCAGTTACCCGACAGCAAGATGTAAGCGACTAACGCCTTGTGTAGCCTGCTGTGTGGAACTGCAGTGTGACTCCCTACAGAGTCAGCTATGACTGGTGTGTTGTGAATGTTATAACTCACTATTGGCTGTATGTGATGGGTGCACATGAGTCTGTGGGCTATAAGCTGGTGATGTTGTCTTCCATGATGGGGGCTACCTCTGGTGCCTACAGTGAGTATGGAGATGTACTGCACAAGTTGTCCTCGTAGGTGTGGCCAGTGGTGTAGATCATGTGAGACTATGTGATGGATGGGGTGTGTTGCAAATGTTACACATCCCCAAATGACTGTCAGGTGCAGTCAGGATTGGTGACAGCATTACCCCCAGCCATAGCTGTCAACCTCCTGTCCCCAAACTGAGGAACATTAGCCCTCATACTGTGTGACAAATGGGCAAAATGTGGAACACTTACAACTGGCTTACTAACAGCTTCAACTAGGAAGGGCATATGATGGCTAAAATAGGCTGGTCTTACGTATAAAAAAGATATTCCAATGAATTAATATGATTCCCATCTATTTAGCCATGGCTAGCAGGTAAACAATTTACAACAATGAATGTGTGACAGACCCTTCCAATGTGGAATCTTGAGGAACATGCACCTTTTAGAACCCCAAATGAGGTACGTTCCTCGTAATGAGGTACACCTGAGAGCTATGCCCCCAGCACGGCTGCAGAAGTGCATCCCCCACAGGCTGTAGTGCCGTATGCTGGGAGGTGAGCATTGAATGTGTACATGAGACAATTGCTCTATTGCCACATGTAATATATATCCCTCATATAGACAGGCAGTAGCACTGGTACGTGACAGTTGGACATGCCTGTATATACAACTATGTCCCACAGGATATGTGCGTTACGTGTGTACAACAGCTGTCGAACCTTAAGCAAGCTGGGAAGTGTAGGACAGCCAGTTTACCTGTGGGACATGGTGTGGAATGGGTGCTATAGTAATCAGTAGCTCATGACATGCTCACAAGTTCTGAACAAGTGCCTAGCATGACCATACAATACAGATAGGGTGTTGGATAATATCAACCCACAAGTGGTGATGACAGTCATTTAGGGTGGCACTGCACTATAACCCTGCTGAGTATGGTGTGCATGTCCATGAACCATTAGCACTGTAGATGTTAGCAGTACAGATGTACAAGACAGCACGGATATTTGATTACAAATACCTTTGCATGTCACAGGAGGGTTCCACCAGTGGCCTGTTGACAGACTCACAACTACAAAAGGTGCAAGAGTGACATGTGTACAGCACACCAGTGCCAGCTACAGTAGAACAGGGTTAATGTGTTGTACCCCACCCTCATTGCAGCCCATACCACACAGACAAATGTTAGGCATCTGTGTATGTAAGGCTATGAATGGCCATGACCTATCAGTATAGCTGTGTCAGTGTTGTGAACAACATACAGAATGGGCTGTGTGGGTGAGGTGTGTGACATATGTGCACAGTCTGATGGATGATACCAGCAGTGTCACCGCTAGGTGAACATCCCTGTATCCATAAACTAGTACCTAGGCTGTGGTCAACATTATGGACACTGTGTAAGGGATGGTGCTGTGCAGTGCACCCCCCGACATGGTGACGTCTCCAGGCCCCTTAGGTAGTCATATGAGGTACCCATTTCATGTCAGGGTGCCATCCATGAGCACGGAGATCACTGGACAGGCATATACAGCACTGTGGTGACCAATATTGGATCACATACCACCTGTAAAGGGTAATGGCTATGCATGGATGTGCGATACCAGCCTTCACAATCCTCACCTCCACTATGTAGCATGCTGTCTACCTTGCAGAAGGACATTTGCTACACCATGATGATGGACATGCTACATGTCCATATCCTGATCTATAAGACATATGTCATGGACAGCCACCATCCTAATACTAGGATTGCCACAGGCTGGACAGATCCCTGTGCCATATATGTGACATACTCCCACCATACCATGCAACCCTGACCATCAAAGCTGCACATGTCATCCCAGTCATACATGGTGTGATGGCCGCATGGTAGAGGTACTATCAACTGATTGGATCAGTAATGTGGCACTGATGCACCTTGCGGTGGCACAATGGCTGTCTGTTACAGCTTGGAAACCATGCCCACACATGCTATGGTTGATAACCATCCCTGCGAATGTCGTCTGACTAGCCATTGTCCCATGTCTATCACATGTGCAATACAGGCGATCCGTGGCAGGATGTTGAACAGTTGTACAGTGCTGTGTAGATGTATATGGCAAAACACATGCATGTACAGGTGTCCATGCGTATGTGTGCATTGTCACTGCTCAAGTCCATTACGGCTGTGTCTGTGTTGATATGTGACATATACACAGCATCCAGGTCAACAGTAGTACCGTGGACACATCCAGGCATGTGCAGATAGGTAAGAACACAAGTGCAGGCAAATAGACATGCCCACAGCAAGACAGCATTTACATGGAGTATGAACACTGTAATGAGGTGACACACATATATGGTGATGATATCCAATGCATAATGGGTGTGACATGTGTGACACAAACACGGCAGTCGTGTCAGTGTCATGATGCTTTGCAAAGATAACTGTGCAGATGTAGTAGATGTCATAGAAATGTATGTGCAGCAGTATCTCTGTACATCTCTGAAACTGTGACCTGTCACCATCATTATGTCTTACAGATAATGCCCCGTACACGCCTCCCAGCATACACCCGCCAGGAGGATGATGTCCTCATCCCACAGCTCCATGACAACTATAACTTGTTGTTCAGCCATGTGCCACAGCATGCCCAGCAGCGGGATGACCTGTGGCAGGATCTACGCAGGAGGGTGAACGATGTGGGTGGCCATAACCGCACCTACCAGCAGGTGCGCAGACACTGCATGGACTTGATACGACATGCAAAACAGCGTGCCACTGCAATCGCCAGAGAACAAGGTGGAACAGGTGGTGGGCCACCAACCAAGCCCCCACTCACACACACCGAGGAGCTACTGGCCAGTCTGGGGACACCCAGGGAACAGCAACCAGAAACACTAGCTGCCATCGTGGAGGTGGGTGTCTCCCAACCAATGAGCCTGGAGTTGCCTGGTAAGTCAGTACTGCACATATGGCTATTATATCCCATGCAGTTGCATGTGTCACTGTACATTATGTAAAGTAACAACATATGCAAGGTATGTGGACACACATGCCGCATACTACAGTATGCTACGTTGTGTATGCACACATGTGCATACTATATGCTATTACACAGGTGGATGTGTTCACATGCACAGTGCAACCTGTGGCTGTCATACAGTCATGGATAATGTTCATACTGGTGTGTCACCCCTATACAGGTACCTCTGGCGTGCCGCACAGACATGAGTCCGTTGCAGGTGAGACTGTCATCAGTATCAGGCATGTTACAGTGTAGATCTATTTGCCATGTGGCCAGTTAACACTTGCACACCTGATGTTTGTTACAGTCACGATATGCAAGTCGCACCACCCTTCATTCACACACACCACCCATGTGCAATATATACAAATGTAATGATACACCAACTTGAAACCACAGTACTTGTCATTGCGACATGTGTGGTCAGCTGTGCATACAATGGTGGAGGTGTTCTACAATGGAGGCATATGTAGTATGCATTGGAACAACATGTGTGGTACGTACACAGTACCACACAGTGAGATGTGATATGGGCAGCCCACAGGTGTCACCATTGTGTCATATGCCCCTGCATTAGGTGCACACATTGTGATGTGCCACCTGACATGTTCCAGACATGTAGTGTTCTGTCTGCAATATTGTCACACTATCGCATGACCTATACCCCACATACCAAACATACAACCCGTTGTCTGCATAGCCCTGTGGATTGTGACATATCTGACATCTATGGATGTATGTCATATGGGACAACACAGACATGTGGAAAAGATGCCCATCACACACAATTGGCCAACACATGTGCACACATGGCCATGGGGGATGGCCAGAGACATGTAGCCACACAGTACTTGGGATGTGTATACACCCTGTTGCACATTGTCCACACATGGTCCAATTATAGCCTTAGTTGACCGATTATACAGTTAATGTGGTACACTGGACAACCTAAAAGCCTGTGCACAGCTACTGGTGTCACTGAAGTCTACCATATACGATCTGTTGGACATCATGACTGTGTTGCAGTTATGGCTATGCAATGTGTACATATTATGCATTCTACAGCAACATAGATGCCTCATGTTGCCATGCAATGGCACAGTGTCTGTACTTCACTCTGTATAGCAATGTAGATGCCTCACACTACCCTCCCATGCTCATGCACATTTGCTAAACATGCATTCTATCTGTAGGGCATACACACAACACTGCAATGTGAAGCCCATTATGATGCTGTACATGTGTCAGGCCACCATTGTGTCAAACATGTATGCATGTTAATGCACATGTCAGCAGATTACATGTCAAGGTCACGTCAGCCATGTGTACTGTTATCCTGTTCTGGGCCACATGGTGTATCACAGGGATGCATGCATACTACCATGATTGTGTGAACTGCATGGCTACTGATATGACACCTGCTTGCTGTAGTGTGCACCCCAGGGAGGTATGCTTACTAACACTAGTAATGTCTGAGCTGCATGCCCTCTGCTGTATCGCAGGCATGCTGCATGCCATCTGACAAATCACATGCATGGTGTGTCTGTGTGTGTCTGTGTGTGTGTCTGTGTGTGTCTGTGTGTGTGTGTGTGTGTGTGTGTGTGTGTGTGTGTGTGTGTGTGTGTGTGTGTGTGTGTGTGTGTGTGTGTGTGTGTGTGTGTGTGTCTGTGTGTGTGTGTATGTCTGTGTGTGTGTGTGTGTGTCTGTCTGTGTTTGTGTGTGTGTCTGTGTTTGTGTCTATTGTACTTTACAGTATTTCTTTGCATTCACAGGTGATGTAGGTGCGTTACCCTCCTGCGGTCCATCTGATGTTAGTGTCCCCACAGATACTAGCGGTGATGAACATATGCATGAGGTACAGGCAGGGTTGTCAGGGGCTGAATCTGTGCCAATGTTTACCATCCAAGCTATGTCCCCCTTTTCCCCACACACAGTTCAGCTGCCAACACATACCGCATCACCAGTGGCCATAGAGGAAGGACAGTCAGCTTCTGTTAGCGTGGAACAGGAACGTGTGGTGGCTACAGAAGGTGTGTCTACACACCATGATGTCAGTGTAATGATTGCAGATGTGCCACACAGGCATGTGGCCGGTGCTGCTCGTAGGAGGACCTCTGGCAGACATGCACCTGCAGGACAGAGTGCAGCAGCTGGTATCACCAGATGCATGTTGCAGACTGTAATGACAGCACAGGCACATGCTGAACGGCAGAACAGAGAAGGGCAGAGGCTGCAGAGGGCTGCTATCCATACCCTAAATGACAGCATCCAGGCATTGGCAAATGCTCAACAGCAGATTGCTAATGTTCTGGATAGGCGATTAGGTGAAATGGTCAGAATACTTGACCGAGGCATGGCAATCCGTGAGCGGGAGCTGTCTGTGCTGGAACACCTGGTAGGAGTGAGGCGTAGGCCACGTGGACGTAGGCCAGCAACACCACCTAGTGTAGGTCGACATGAGCGTGCCACCTCACATGCCCGCTCCCATAGTGCTGGTAGCAGTAGCAGTGCAGCTGGTGCTGCCCTGTCAACACCAGGACACAGCAGGCCACGTGGATGTGGCCCTGGATGGTCTCAGTGGGGACATGGTTCCAGCGGACATGTGTCGTCGGACAGTAGCCACTCTGTACCTCCACCTGGTAGTGCCGTGCAACCCCAGGCAGACACAGGTCACGTGGCCTTGGACGGACACAGTGAGCTGTACAACCTACTCTGTACAATCTGGGGCTGTCAATTATACCCCGTGTACGCCTCACAAATGGCAGAACTGTGTACACACATACACGCACACAGCAAACACAACTGTAGGGCTCCACAACATCCACATGCATTCTGCACAGACATGTCCAGTCAACTCACCGGCCCTTACACACACACATGATGTTATCCATTGGTGCAGCCTATGCCCCTGGCAAACATATCACCCTGTGCATATGATGAAGCCTGTGCCACATCCTTGTCATCCACACCATTGGTGCAGGGTTATGCACAAATATTCTGATGCACAGGGTGAACAGCGTAGTAAGAGGTGTATGTAATATTACCTGTGTATGCATAGTGAGGGATGTGTATGTTGCAGTGGTTGTGTGTGAATACTGAGAGATGTGTATGTGACATAGGTTGTGTACTGTCGACATGCACCAGTCATACCATGTAGTGCAGGTGCAGCATGCATTGTGATGTGTTCACGGTATGTGTCGCAGTTACATCTGTAGCACCATGTTGGTTGTGATACCCTGGTTCCCTCCTATGGTGTACTTGCATGTGCCTACAGGTAGCAGTGTTTGCAGTCCCCCACGTGTAACTGTGGATTAATCACAGGCACGTCTGGCAATATCAGCATGCTACATGTACCCTCAACCTGACTGTTGGACACACCAACATGACACAGATGTCCGCACATATACTGCACCTGACGCATGTGGTCAGTGCCACAGGTTACACTGGACAGAGACATGACATACATAGCAGGACACATTACAGGTATGGTGACATGGTGCAGGGGTTGTACACAGCGGCCTGGCCAATGATGATGTGAGGTGTCACTTGGTAGCTGGAGGCCACACTGTGCAGCAGTAGTACCCTGTAACAGTACGGGAACATGGCCGCATTCACGGGGTGTACACCACTATAACGCACACCACATAGTGTGCAGGTGGGGACCCTTGCCTGTGTGGTCATCACCCTCACAGTACTATGCACCCACACAACGTGTCACAGAGAAGGGACATGCACAGGTAGCCAGTATGGCTGGGACCTATGGCATCAGCAGGGTTGTGCAATGCACCACCATTACGGGTTAGTCACCACGTGGGGTTAGTGATCATTTCCCACCATATATTAGCATACACCCTCACACAAAGCACCAGACATACATACAGACACACACATACTGTGGTGACCACACATGTGTATACGGACAGCTGACGTGTGTGATGCACCACACCGGCTGACGTCATGCTTCCCACACTGATGTATGTACAGATCTCTACAATGGTGTACAGGGATGTGTAGCAACTGGGACATATTCACCGCGATATGTGGCATCCCTGGTCACACATTCGGACACACATGGCAGTGCTGGGAATGATACACCTGCCATATGATGACACGTTTGATAGACATGCAGCGGTATTGATTGCATTATGTGTACCAACACTATATCTGACAAATGTGCTGATATATGCACACAGGAGGTTGCAGGTGTTACAGGTGCCATGTGACATATAGTTATTAACACCTGACCGCTGTGTATGCATTATGTCAGCACCGTCACGTAACAGCGACATAGCTTACTGTTTGCACATGGCATGATAGGATGGTGTGTGACACAACTGTGAGCCACCCCCTGCACACATACATCTAGACAGGTGGTTCACCATGTTATGTACACACATCCCTCCATACGTGCTGTTTGTATGTCACTGTATACAGGTGTCAATGATGGGTCTGCATTGCATCTGCATGTCGTAGGTAGGTGCAACTATGTTACGGACATCGGCCACTGCACATGCATGGTTGCTGCATGCACAGTACAGATGTCACATGTGTCTCCTGTTGCCATGTTTGTATGCATTGCTATTGTTGGACATGTGTGTTGACATACATAACACATGGACTGCGGTATGATATCACGGGTGTCACAGGCGACCAGTACAAGGGTATGTGTCCCGGTCAACACTGCTACCCCCTGTAGTGTGAGCATTCAACAGACATGGGCCCACCTTCCATTTGCGTGTGTATCATTGCTTAGGCCAGTGTTATGCATGAGGTACATCAAAGGCTATGTATGTATGTGTTGTGTGTGCAGTCCATGCACACATCCACACAATCACATGTATGACATATCCAGACATGTGTTTATTGGTGTACAGCAACAGTCAGATGTCACAGCTGTGTAAGGGCCGTGGTATGTCTTGAGCCGACCTGTTCATGTATACTGGTATCATTGCAATGCATAATACCTATTGGATCCCTGTTGGTACATGTGTACTCTGCACAGCTGGTGTACAACGCTGTACAGCCCAGTGGTCATGTGTCACATGGTGTTGTGGGACTGTAAGGCTGTGTAGTGCTGCACCGACGACATGGTGCTGACTTGACAGCTACAGTGTACACTGCAGTGTGTACGTGTGTGACCTGCACCTGTGACAGCTGTGATGGCAGCTGTGTGTGTACAGGTCACTGCATGTGTGACCACTCTGTACGTGAGGACAGTTATACCTTACTGTCCCCTTCTGTACTGTGCCCTTCTGTGTGTACACTCCATCTGCATGCAAACGGCCCTTTGCAACAGCTAAGTGTGTGAGCATGCCCAGTATGCTGTTGTGTAGATGGACACACAGTACATTCCACACTGCACCCTTCCGTGATTAGACTCCGTGTGCATGCAAGTTGGCCCTTTGCAACTGCTAAGTGTGTGAGCATGCCCAGTACGCCGTTGTGTAGATGGACACACAGTACATTTCACACTGCGCCCTTCCGTGATTAGACTCCGTGTGCATGCAAGATGGCCCTTTGCAACTGCTAAGTGTGTGAGCATGCCCAGTACGCCGTTGTGTAGATGGACACACAGTACATTCCAAACAAATGTGTGATACTAAGCGTGTGGGCATGGCCATTGACATCCAGTATAGCCATGGTGGTCATCCAGGCAACAAGTGTCCATTTTCAATGTCACGATGGATGCCTACATTGAACACACTGGTTGCTCTCTCGAAGGGTGTACTGTCTGTGGTGCATCCCGTATCTATTTAGTGTTGTAGTGCTCCGTAGATATTTAGTTGGCCCGATGACAGCACTGCCGTGTTTGTGTACGTCTACCTTGGGACAGTAATATGCTTTCAAACTGCTCACTCTCTAAACATTCCCTATCGGCATCTTTGCCTTTGCGGATGATGTCACCCACCTAGAAGTATGCCTCTGGGAGTGCTGTGTTCAGTAATCTCGGTAGCACGTTCTGTAAATGCGTAATGCTGTAGTGTGTTAAAGTAGTTAGGTGTATGTTCAACTCCCGGCCCTTCCAAGTGTGTGTGTGTGTGTGTGTGTGTGTGTGTGTGTGTGTGTGTGTGTGTGTGTGTGTGTGTGTGTGTGTGTGTTTCCAGCTGCCTGGGGACACAGTAATGCTTTTAGATGCCTCACAACACATACATTCCCTATCGGCATCTTTGCCTTTGTAGATGATGGCACCCACCTAGAAGTATGCCTCTGGGAGTGCTGTGTTCAGTAATCTCGGTAGCGCGTTCTGTAAATGCATAATGCTGTAGTGTGTTAAAGTAGTTAGGTGTATGTTCAACTCCCAGCCCTTCCAAGTGTGTGTATGTGTGTGTGTGTGTGTGTGTGTGTGTGTGTGTCTCCAGCTGCCTGGGGACACAGTAATGCTTTTAGATGTCTCACAACACATACATTCCCTATCGGCGTCTTTGCCTTTGCAGATTATGTCACCCACCTAGAAGTATGCCTCTGGGAGTGCTGTGTTCAGTAATCTCGGTAGCGCGTTCTGTAAATGCATAATGCTGTAGTGTGTTAAAGTAGTTAGGTGTATGTTCAACTCCCAGACCTTCCAAGTGTGTGTGTGTGTGTGTGTGTGTGTGTGTGTGTGTGTGTGTGTGTGTGTGTGTGTGTGTGTGTGTCTCCAGCTGCCTGGGGACACAGTAATGCTTTTACATGCCTCACAACACATACATTCCCTATCGGCGTCTTTGCCTTTGCGGATGATGTCACCCACCTAGAAGTATGCCTCTGGGAGTGCTGTGTTCAGTAATCTCGGTAGCGCGTTCTGTAAATGCGTAATGCTGTAGTGTGATAAGGTAGTTAGGTGTATGTTCAACTCCTGGCCCTTCCAAGTTTGTGTGTGTGTGTTTCCAGCTGCCTGGGGACACAGTAATGCTTTTACATGCCTCACAACACATACATTCCCTATCGGCGTCTTTGCCTTTGCGGATGATGTCACCCACCTAGAAGTATGCCTCTGGGTGTGCTGTGTTTAGTAATCTCGGTAGCGCGTTCTGTAAATGCGTCATGCTGTAGTGTGATAGGGTAGTTAGGTGTAAATTTGATTCCCAGGCCTGTCAAGTGTGTGTGTGTGTGTGTGTGTGTGTGTGTGTGTGTGTGTGTGTGTGTGTGTGTGTGTGTGTGTGTGTGTGTGCATGCTCCCGTCCGCCTGGGGACTCAGGTTATGCTTTTAGACGCTTCGCACCATAGATATATCCTGCTGACGTCTTTGTCTTTGCTGATGTTGACACGCACCTAGTTGAATGCCTGTGTGTCTGCTGTGTTTAGTAATCTCGGTAGCGCGTTCTGTAAATGCGTCATGCTGTAGTGTGATAGGGTAGTAATGTGTAAGTTCGATTACCAGCCCTGCCACGTGTGTTTGTGTCTGTGTGTGTATGTCTGTATCGCTCTCTCTCTCTCTCTCTCTATATATATATATATATATATAATCTATTTTCTGCCCATAACTCTGCTCTTGCATGGACAGCTGACTGTTTCATGTATCGCATATTTGCATAGCTTTCACATACCAATGGGGTATGTTGCAAATCCCAACATTGTCCATGCAACGTCCGTGTTACGGGCGGTGTTACATGCCCTCACAGGCGTTTGCTGTATATCTTGGCAGACATCTATCCTTGCTGTACTCTCACTGTACTCGTACACGCCGGAGGCTTCATGTATCATGGCCTAGTTTTGCTGTGTGTATATCTATTTGTGCTGTGTGCATGGCTGTGGGTATGTCCCACTATCATCATTTGTAAAGGTGACAGCCCTATAGGTACTTCATGTAGACTGCTGTGTCATTTGACATGTCAGCACATACCTGCGGACAGTACTGAACGTCCTACTGCAGCGCATTTCATACCTTCTGCGTTATCTTGCAGTCGATATTGCTGTTTCCTCACACATGTATCTGTTTCTGATCATACCACTCCACCTCCTAGAGCAAATTTCTGGACAAGGCCTTATCTGATAGTGGGACACATAGGGGCAGTATTGACATGTTGCTCTTACAAACGTAGATAGTTGACACAATAATAGGTTTTACATTAGTATGGCTTTTCTGTCGGATTTGGTGTCTTAATCACATGTTTGTCATTATTTCATGACTTCAGTTATCAGGAATGTGCCAGAATGTTACTGATGTTATGTGGAACACACCAAACATATGAGGCAGAACTCTGCACATTCTGCGTAAATCTGTACAGTTGCGGAGTATGTGTCTGATACAAGATATCAACTTTCTGACACCAATACACACACTGTATGGCAGCATCACAGGCCACATGCCATTACGTTTGTATTGCAGGACACACCCACCCAGAGAGTTGTATTCCTCACACAGGCCAACATCTGCTAATCCACACTAATTGGTCTATCATGTACCGTATGTGTGCGCCGGTATTTGCGCTTTCCGTCAGTGGCAGAGCTCACGTACGAGTATGGGGGACTGGACATTGTTACGGTGACAGTGCATGACACCCTGAGGGACACATTACTTTTGTGTCTATTAGCCTTCCACATTGACCTTCACAGGGCATACGTTGTCATTCACATTTGTCGGAGTACATGCGTATGACTTGTACATGTTTTCTCATTTGTCCTGATGTCTTTCTTCTCACCTGTCCACCTAGTATCACTAGTTCTGTACTTGTATTTTGGACAGGTTACCTTCATACCCCTAACCTGTACACATTATGGGTAAACGCCCTGACGTTTGACCTTTGCCCTTGTTACATTTGTCATAGTAATGTGCCTTTCTGGTAAATTGCTGGCAAGGCATTACGAACTGTGCGGTTAGATAATAGTGACTGACATTTCCATTACATGATTAGTAACACTCATAACATACGTATTCCTGGATACGCCAGTATTCTCACAACATTCTGACTTTGTCTGGGGTATATCTAATATAGTCCCTATTTGTATTTCATGTACTATGCCTTAGTGCAGCTGTGTTATTCTGACAGTTTGCCAGTTATGGGTACCATCTTGGTCGTACGCATGTCCATCCATGATAATCGCCTACATGACACTGATATAGGGCCCTACATATTGCCAAAACAGTTTACGCAATATCCAGTGGATGGTTTGCCCCATTATTGAGAATATAGGCGTGTGCTATACCCACATCACTCCCACGGGGCGGGCCTACGAAATCTCTGCCAAACAACACCTAGGCCCATTTCTGCATACCCATGATTCCCATACCTGACAACCCTCTACAGTACCCATTACACATGTTTAATGTGTGCGGTACTGAAGTGTGGAGACACTTATATGCACTCCGGATATCAGTTCGTACGTCATACATTCTGTCGACACATGTGTCATCACCCTTGCACCTGCTACTGTTGCATGTACAGCTGAATCGTATTTGCTGAGGTCACTTATTTTGCGCCAATGTCGGTTGACACTATGTATGGATCAATTTTTGGGGTCCTGCAATGGACACCTATCTGCATGTTTAAAGTGTAGAACTTGCTGGACTGTCACTTTCTGGCCAATAGTTTGGAATGCAGCGGTTTATTCACCTTTCGTGCATGTCTGTTTGTCTACCCATATTAGCTATGACGTGGCCTATTTATGTACATATGTCATATCTACGGGACATATGTCTGTTGTGTATACATATATACATGTACAATCCTCATTTCATAACTTGCTTTGGTTTACGTCTGTGGATTATGTGTATACACATATATCTATATCCATACCATACCTTTCCACTGTACAGATTGTCGCAGAGTGTACAGCTGGTTGCCTCTTTATCTTTGGTGTGTTTTACATAAACCTGTGTCTATCTGGCAATGTAGTGGCATTTCATTTGAGACTTACGGTGGGAAATACTGGCAAGCAGTTCAGGTTAGGACTGCATACCCTTCAGAGCATCCATGCTGCTGACACACCCGTTATTCTATCCACTTTCTATGTTTGTTCTGGCACATATCTGGTGTTTGTCCCTATTTGTACCGGTAGTTTGCATGCCTTTGTCCGGTTTCATACTTTACGGGGTTAACAGGTTTGAGCCATGTATATCTAACGTGGGGGAAACAGCATTCATTTACTATGCTGTGAGCGGATCACACATGCACAGGCGCACTTGCATTTCCTTATTGTGGGTTACGCGCAGGCGCACATGCATATCCTTATTGTGGGTTACATATGTTTACTAAGTCTTTGTGCTTACGTGGGCTTTATTACTTGTGACAGTACCAGTAAATTATCTGTAATCCGGTTAACGGACATATGCGAAACACACGTTCACCTTTACATATTTAACTGTCTGTACAGCACAGACGCATTCATTACACTTTCACATTATATGTGCTATAGTCGTAGTTGAACCGGGACTGCATTCACGTTGGCCGGATGCTGTAACCACTATACTTTTGGTGTTCTGACTCATTTATATGCATACCCATAGTACATAGCTACATTAACATATGCCTCACCGCTTCACTTACGACACAGGCATCCATTCTCCTGCTGGGAAAAATGCGGTACTACATGTTACACATTCCCTATTCCCTACTGCTCTGGACCCAAGCTGCATATTTAATCACTGCAAGGATATTCAGAACCCCAAGGCTTATAGTCCTGACACATACAGGTCTTTAATTGTCAGGGTGTTCATGTGGTGATCTGGGTTTAGGCTTGTCCGCCTGGTGAACGGAACTGCCCTGACCATGTTCAAATGTCAGACAAAGCACATGGACAGGGTTTGTCCATTGTAAACATTTTATCTGTGTATACAGACACAGGTGTTTGGGCACTTGTCAGCAGCTTATAATGTTGGCAATACATAATATGGGTGGGGGTGGTTACAATACATAATCCACGGTGAGTGGTGTTCTCATTCACATTTGACTATTTCCTGTATTCATTCTTACGAGGATTATTATTTTGCACATGACTTCACTATGAATTAACTACAGGTATGCAGTAGTACAGTCAACATATGTGAAGGTTTGTTGCAGTATAAATGTACGGACCTCTGTAATACTGGGGACTACCCCACATCCTTCACAACATTTCATGCTTATGTACATACTATTATTCTGTGATCTTTCAAAGTTTGTGAGAGCAGTAATTACATCTGTCCCTATTTGTCCACCCATCCTTTTAGGCTTTGTCCAGATTTTGTTGCTGTAATAGGTTGAGAGGTGGTGTCGGTATGTGATTGAGTTGAATATATACTGTCGATAATTCAGTGGGGAGTAGGGTTACCACCTGTTCCTCTTTGTGAGGGGAAGTCCCACTTTGGACAGTTGTGTCCTGCGATGAAACCTAAGACATGGCAAACATCCTGTGATTTTAAGACAAAAATATATTTCTTATTTTCTTTACTAGTTGCATGATATAGGTATTTTGTGTCTGGAACACATAACTATTATTTGGGATAGCATACGCTATTCAAATGCTATGGAATAAGCTTTTATCTTAGCATACAAGTGTAATTCTGTCCTTTGCACTGGCCGGGGGTATGTTTTATCCTGCAAATTCTCACATTTCTACAATGGATGTCCCACCTTGGGCATCTGAACAGGTGGCAACCCTAGTGGGGAGACCTGCATGGTGGACAGCTGTTCCATCCTGCGTAGTATGTTTTGCATGTCTGTGTAGTAACTGAACAGTACCGTGACTACACATACATGTTTTGTCCAGATGTATACAGTACTGGACACCGTGGCGTGTAAACAACTCTGAGGTTTCAACAGGTTACTTATCCCACACGGGATATACACACATTTTGCCGAAACATGAATGCGCGGGCATTTGGATTTACGTAACTGTGATGGGATGTTTACAAACGTGGGATACATATTTGCAATCCTGACACTGCCTAGGACGATACTTCCTACTACATATGGGGAATACTCGCTATGTGTAGGTGTACGGCTGCGCAAGGCTGGTAGCTGGATTTGGTGGACATTCGGACATGGGTGCGGGTTATGTGCTATGCAGGGGTTGTTGCGTATTGCATTTGCATGCATGGGTTCTGCTTTTGGATATCCCGGTTCTGCATATAGCATCCTATGTATATGTGCTGGTTACGTTCCTGTTCATGTGTATAGCACATTTTAATATACATATGTTTGTGTGAGTTTGGTATACAATTTGGACTGTCAGGTTTCTTTACGGTTGTTATATGGCCACAACTGCCCAGCTGTGTACTATCACTACCACTGTGGGACTGCCGGTGACCCTGCCCATGGGGCTAGACGTGTGTATTGGCGGCGCGCTGACATGATGCGCTTCACTTCCACTGGGTATAACTACTGACGGTGCAGTACATTACGGACACACGATTTTAAATATCATTTGTTCCATGGACGGAAACTCATATTGTGTTGCGTGCATTTCTGTTTGGTTCTCCATTTTGTGTGGCCGGGAACTGTCTTGCATGCTTTGCATACGTTTCATTATCCACGGACACTGATAGGTGCGATTACTATTGCAGGCAGGCTGTAATATTCAGCAGTTTAGGTTGCTCATCGACAGCCGACATTGACACGCCTCCGGGCGCAGCTTAGTAACGCCCCATGCACTCACGCACGTGTCCTATGCACGTGGATGTGGTGGCAGCGCACCTTCATTAATATGCATATGGCACTACTACACCATATATACGCCACACGGCCGGGGCAGGCCTTACACAGGCCTTGCGTCGAGCTTCATGAATCCGGGGGTTGCTTTTATACCTCCTAGTTGGACAAACATTGAAAAAACCTCGTTAGACTTTAAAATTTTCTACAGAAAGCTTAATTTTCAAGTTTCGATTGGTGGAGACATGGGATGTGAACTCACCAACAGTAATTTCAAATGTAAAAGCACAGCCAGTCCTTCATTTCATCCCATTATTAATGTTTTTGAGAAAACCCGTGAACAGGATATAAGAAGGTTACTTATCAGCAAATGTAAAATAAATTCTTCAACTTATCTAAACAGGATTGTGAAATTTTAAATGCCATTACTTGTGATAGTAATTTACACTGCATGAATTTGGACAAAGGTGAGAGATTGGTCATTATGGATGCTATGGACTATTCTACTAGGATGCACCTATTGCTGAATGACCAGTCAGTATACAGAATTACTTCCATCAAGATTAATATAGCCTATAGGGTATTAATGGGTACCTTGATGAATTATTGATTTTTGATATTATACCTTTGAGTCTCCATGACTTTTTGAAAAGAAAACATCCAATCATCCAACATATTTGGAATAGCTAAGATTCATTCCAATGTTACTGACCCGCCTCCATGACCTGTAATCTCTGCAGGTGGATTGATTATGGAATCACTAGCTAAATTTGTGGGCTGTAAGTTAAAGGGATTGTTTAACAACTTTACTCATGTTTTCAGAGATTCTTGGGGCTTTTTAGACAAACTTAGGGGAGTTGTTGTTAATGAATTGCACATTTTGGTTGCTTGTGATATTAAACATCTTTTCACTTCTATTCCCCATGAAGAGGGTATTCAGTGATTTAATGAGATCATTTACCAATATGGAGGGTTTTCTGTTTGCAATGTATCTTTAGTTACTGATTCCATGGAGCTCATATTAGACAATAACTTTATTTCATTTGAAAGTGAGCACTACAAACAACTATGTGGTGTTGCAATGGGGGCTGCTTGTGTTCCCCCATTTGCAAATGCTGTACTGTTAAGATAGGAGATTAAATCTGTGTTCTACTTGGATTTTTTCAAACATTGTTCCTGTTACTATTGCGATTTGGATGCCATCTTCTTTAAATGGACAGGTGAGGTGGATCAACCCTCTGAGTTTGTAAAACAGCTTCAGGTGTCCTCTGAATATTTTGAGTTTACCCATCATTTTCACCAAGAGGTTATGCATTTTCTTGACATCACTGTGAAGAAAGGAAAGGGTGGGACTATTGCCATATCTACTTATAGAAAAAAACACCTTTTGCTATACTTTCTTGCATTTTCAGAGAAAACACCCCTCCATCAGAAAAGGAGTGTCATTAAAAGTCAGTTCATTTACATTTGTCATGTCCCCTTTTCTGACCAGACTTGCTTACAATAATTTGACCAATTGCAATTTATGTTTGTTGAAAAGAGTTATCCCCTTAGTATTTTTGTGGAAGCTTGTAAATATGTTGCCCAGGACAAACTCAACAAATATGGTGCTATTATAAAGAACGGTATACAGGTCAACTCTGTTAAACTCAACGTTGTCCCTAATTTTATTTCCAACTTCAGCTATAATAACAACATGGTTTTGTATTTCACATTAGACTCAAAGGAAATCAGGAGCATATTGAATAGAATCTGGCAGATTCTGCAATGTAATGAATCCTTAAAGACATGGTTTAATCAACCATCTATCATCACATTTAAAAACTGTTTTAATATAAAAAGAATTTTGAGAAAAAACAAAGACACAATTAAGTTTTGGTATTCTACAGACAAATGCAGCTGCTGCCATCAGTGCCCCTACATTGATTCAAATTTTGAAGGTTACTTGTTGGTTTGGATAAATAAATGTGCAATATACATCCAATTTAATTTCAGTTCAACTCGAGTTGTTAATGTAGCATGGTGGATCTCATGTCCTGTGTTTTACAGCATGAAAACAAAGAATGTTCTAAATAAGAAAATTTATCAGAACACCTAAAGTCATCTTAAAAAGGATAGTGAAAGTGTACTGGCGAGACATGCATTAACATACAACAATTTTGTAAGGTTTAATTTTTGTGTGTTGGAACAAATTGGAGGGTATGCACTAACTATTGATTGGAAAAAATATTTATTACATCCAGAAATGGTGTGGTAACTGTGATTAGATGTGACAAACCAGCCCAGTCTTAGTGATTCCATTTATATTGTCAGTGAACTAAAACATAGCTGAGATTGCAATTCCATTTTATTCTAATAACAATGTTTTTGCCCTCACTGTATTTTGACTATGTTTTTCTTTAGTTGCCTTGGTTGGCTTGAAGTTTGTATGATACATGAATGGTTTACTTTTTATGATATATTATTGGCTCCCAATGCATTCTTCTTGTATCGGATTGGGTTTACTAATGGGGGGGTGGTTTTACAATGATTTTTATTTGTTGCTTGATTTGTGTTAAGTTATTCAATGGTTCTGATGATGTCTCTAATGACAAAAACACAACAGTAGTTTTAACTTTGTACATTAAAGTTATTGTTTGGGAGTTTTGAGCTACCTGATCGATTTTAATTTTATTGTACTAACATGCAAAGGAGGAAGCATGACCTCTTGAGCTCATGGGAGGCAGAATTTAGAACTGCTACCACTCCTGTGTTGCATAAGTATAGTGATCACTAGTCAGTACAATGACATGGATTTCCCAATCATATAGTATTCCATTATGCCTTTTATTTATGTTTTTTTTTTGTTCTGTCCAACTTCTGAAAAAAAATGAATGGAATTAGCAGGCATATCAGGAATGACTGGTAGGCCTCAGATAGGTGGATATGAATGTTAGCTAGTTCACAATACATCTAAAATGTATTTAACTTTACCAAATTCCAGGGCATCAGTCCATATGAGCTTTAGACATACACAGTTCAGGAGGCATTCCTTACATATACACAAAGCATACATGCCTGCCCTACTAGCTTTTGATTATTGTATTAGGCAATGTGTAAATCTAATTAGTTACATGAGAATTCAAATCCAACAAGCAGTAATTAGCTTTTATTACACAATAATGTATAAAATCTATTTTCTGCAGTCATTAAGTACCAGTAAAATTTCAATGTTTGTAAATGGATGTCTTTAATTGCAGTGTATATATCTTATATGCACATTGTCAACTGTCTATTGTCAATAATAACACTGAAATTCTCATCAACATACAAGTCACCACCCTGAATAAACTACAACAAACCTATCAAAAAATAGCTAGATTCATCACCAACTCACCATACAACACACACCATTGTATTGCATTAAACTCTCTCCAATGGCTAGAACTCCCCCAACAACTGCTTCTATGTCAATTTCAAATACTACATTCTATTCTCTACAAACCCTCTTTCTCTCCATCTCTCTCACCCTTAGTCTCCACCTATACTCCATTCTGGACCCTCCATACATCAAACCAACAGCTACTAGACATATATCAACCAAACAAATCTATTGGGAAAATACTCTAAACATACTGTCACCAATGCCTGGAACAAACTCCCCCTTTGCCTACGATCAATTACCCACTACACCCAGTTTAAAAATTAGCTAAAAACTTTTCTACTTAACTCCAAGACTTGCTCTTGTCATAAACCCACCTAGTCTCCCTCTCCTGTCTCACACTTTGCTAGACACCATTCTGAAGAAGAAGAAAAAAAAAAAAAAAAAAAAAAATTTTTGATGATAGAACTTCATGTATGTATTTTATGTATTAACAGCTTTGTAATTGTTCTCTTCTATACTCAACTTTGTTATTGTTTGTACTCAACTTTGTTATTATTAACAGCTTTGTAAATCCTTCAACTATGTTAGTACTATACTTTTGCATGCAGTCAGTGTACTATTATGCAATTTTCTGGAGCTTTTCTCCTCGGGTCTCCACTGAAAATGGGCCAACAGCCCAGTTGGACTAACCCAGTTAACAAATGACAATAAATAAATAATAAATAAATAAATAAAAAATGATGCGTTTTTTGACACATTTATAACTTTACATTCATATATGGATGTGCTAAAAGCTACAATATGTATGTGTCAGTTTGGATACATACTTAGAAATACTAAAATGGAATGGAATCGATATTTTATATGTATTCTCCCTCCCACCCAATTTTTTTAAAAGATAATTTTTGCTGAAACACAAATGACAGTCAGCACAGGGAGCTAGACCAATTACTGGGGATCAGACTGCCAAAGTTCCACAAGTGGCTGTGGCAGCACATCCACAGGCAGCAAATACATCCAGCACATCTAAGTTGCAACCTGCCAGTGTTGTCTCTACAACTCCTGCACTTACTGCTCCATTTACTGCTCTATTTGTGTCAGGTAGCTCTGCCAGGGGGCTGATGCAGTGGTAACCACTGGGAGTAGTACTAGTGAAGGTGGTAATTTTGTCACCCATCAAGAGATGGAAGGTCTGGTGGAGGACATCAAGGAAGGGGGCCCAGATTCTCAAATTGGCAGAGTTAAGAAAGTTTGTCATGGAATTGCCATGTCAATGCCCAGTGATGAGAGTAATGCGTTACAAAAGTAATGCATTACTGTAATATATTACATTTTTATTAACTAGTAATACTAGGTATGACGGTTGAGAAGAGATGGGCGAAGGCTGCCAGCCTAGTAAAATAGAATTTGTTACATAATTCTATCAACTGTATAAATAAATGTAACATACAGGCATGTTTCTTGAGTGTAAAGAATAATGTGAAATGTGGAACTGCAAAATATGTGACAACATTGCACTCTACTGGCCCAGTGAAGCATGTTGTGACCCTTTCATGTTAGAATTTGGCCCCACTGCAGCTGGATGAAGGTTTCATGCCCATTGTTTTAAGGCTAAAGTTTATGACCAGAATTTAGATGTGGAAGGTGCTTTATTGCTCTAGTTTATGTTAGAATATACATGTGCAATATCTTCTATTGTTTTAAGTTTCTGTGCAGGTGTTAGATTGCTAAATAATGCAGTTTGTTTGCCTGGGAAAACCTAAGTGTCAAAAATTATGTAATTTGGGGAGGGACCCAGCAAACATGTTTGTTAGTAATGTTTAAATACTATTTCTCAGAAGAGACTGGGAGCATTTTGACTTTGGACATCCAACTTAGCAGCACTCTGCCTTGTGCTCACATGTAAGTTTTAGCACTGTGATTTCCTGTAGGAATAGTTAAAGCTAGTAAAGATTAATTAGGTATTTTTCTTTGAAATCAGACATGTTCTACTGTATTATTTTAAGTTTCTGTGTGATCTCTGAACTCTTAGATATCTCTGTGATGTAGTAGTTTTGCCTTGTGTTTTAATTATTTATTATTAAATATTTTTAAAACCTTCTACCTGTGGCTGATTTGTGTAGAGATAAGCTCTAGAGTACATTGCATATTTATAGAGGTTATTGTAATAGACCACTCTAAAGTAAGCCTTGACTGTTAGTCATAGTACCATTGGATATTAATATTGCACAGTAATAATTGAACACCCTTTTAAGGGCCTTTTAGCAGCTGATATTATTAACTGGGTGGTGGCAGTAATTACTACTCTATAGTCTGGGTAAAGGGGCACAGTTGGAGAATCTGTGTCAACCTTTCCCAAGAGTGCCTGTGAAGTTATATGAATACTTATCTCAAAGTGTGTGTGTGTGTTGTGTCAGCTACTTGGCAGGGACATGAAGCATTGGTTGGACAGAGAGGGTACTGGAGGTTTTAGCTTGCCTAGTTAGGCTGAGACCTGGACCCTATAGCTGTGCCAGTGGGGAGTCTTATTGGGGACCTGGTGAGCAAGGACGCAACCAGTCCCAGACTGACTGTGATCTCTGTGTGCACTTAAGGGAAATTGTACTTTACTGTGTTTATTAGTTATCCTTTTCTCTTCTAGGAGATGACTTCCCTGGTGTTAGTGGTGAGGATTGAGACTCCTTGATTGCTGGGCCAGGGCACGGTCTATTACTTTTTAATATAGTAACACAGTAATAGTAATAAGTTACTTTTTTTAGTAACTAGTAATGCAAATGTGCATTACTTTTTGCGTTACTCGGTTTTTGTGTCCAAGTGAAGGGGTGCCACATCTCCCGAGTGGCACCCATTCATTTCTGATTTTTTTCTCTGTTTTTTATTTTTCATGCTTTGTGCAATGATGTCATCATGTGTGTGATGACATCAGCTCCAGCAGGGCTACCAGCCTGTCAGAATGGAGCTCAAGGTGCACACATCGTGCATGCATTTTTCAGCTGCTCAAATGCTCTGTGAGTGGGAATGGCACTCTGAATGGATTTAACTGAATGCAATGCGAGCAGGAACGAACTTGCAGTAAGGAAACCTTTGTATGTTTTAGGAATTATGTTCGGGGAAGGGTGTGTGTGTGTATGTGTGTGTGTGTGTGTGTGTGTGTGTGTGTGTGTGTGTGTGTGTAAGTATATATAGATGTGGAGGGGGAGAGAGAGAGAGAGAGAGAGAGAGAGAGATGCAACCATTAACATTTTTCCATGTAATTACAACTTAGTGTACTCTCTTCTTGCAAACTTTTATTACAGAATATGCCAACTTAGTACAACTTTGTGAAAGGGAAAATTGAGTTTAGCCTGAAAGCAAGGTGCTACCAGATTTTCTGAATAGTAACTATCAGGTCTTACTTTAAATTATGCATAGAAGCACTGCATTATCTCATTTTCAAACTCTTCATAGGTGATTGTTATCTCAGGTAATATAAGACAGCCTTAAATTCAACATAAAATGTTTAAAAGACCTTAAATATCTGGAAACCATGTTAGTTTTTTAAGAATACTGAAGCTAAGCTCTCAACAACAGCCCTGCCTTGAAAACATATGTACATGCCTATGTCAACATACAAAGCTGATACGATGAATAATGTAAAAGTCAGACTTATACCTCAAGTAGCCATAGCATCAATACAATGGAATTTCTTCAATGTCAAGTTACACAAACCTACTATATACTAGCTTAGAGGAAGGCAGTTTATTAATGCAATAAGGAAACATGAGAAAAAGTGGGAATTTGTAGGAAAGAAGGGCTACTTTTATAGAGCTGTATAATAACATGTTGATAAAAGAAGAACGTATCTCTCAAAGAGTAAAGGAAAGAAAAGGAAGATGTTATACGAAGAGGATGTATTTACTTTGTTAGATATCTGCTTACACCTTCTCAATAGTAAGACTAGGCCCTCTGGAATAATAAGTACTAAGTAATTCTTACAGATTTAAGGAGAGTGGCGAATGGGGATGCCCGAAATGCTTCAGGAAATGTAACTATATCATGTGATTAATAGGATACTTAGAGGTGACTTACTCCTGGTCTGTATGGTAATGCCTAATTGGACTCTTCTGAATAGTATATGCCCGGGCTGTATCACTGGTAGAGCTAATAAATGATCATGGGACACAATACTAAAATAAATATCAACAGCTAAAAACAGATAGAAACATTATGCAGCACCTTACAAGATTATTTTATAAGCTTAAGTTTGCAATTAGAAGAAACGTTTGTTAACTTCCTTCAAAAATATTCACCTGATTTATATGAAAGATGCAAAATATCAAACTGGGTTTATGATAGTCAATATTCTTGAAGTTTAGTAGGTGAAAAGATTAATAGCTGTATGCTTGAATCCACAAATAAACCTAATTGCATACAGTTTAACTAGGTTCAAAGAATAACTACTGAATATTGGAATATATGAACTGTCATCCTTTACATAACTGTATTCAGATTTTATTATGTAGCTATATGGTTACAGTATGAAACAATCAATGCTCATCTGAGTCAATGGTTTCTCATGCTGTAAATAACGAGAAATGTCCATATGAGTGCATGTTGTTTTCAAAAGAGTTTTTGCCACCAACCTTTTTTTTCTTTTGTTTTAAGACTGTGGTGCAGCAGGGTAAGGGAATTTGCTTTTACCCCACTGTTGTGTGATCTCAGAGTTGGCATATATGTTTAGCAGGATGAGTGTGTGTGTGTGTGTGTGGGGGGGGTGCAGTAGGATTTTAAATTTTTGTTGTTTTTTGATCATTTTAGATTCAATATAAAATTATCATTCTTTTGATGG
>NC_056728.1:1281405019-1281527551 GCF_019279795.1 Protopterus annectens
AGAAATCCAAACGCTAGAAAGTAGTGCTGTTCAGTCACCGGATTTTGCAGCGGTTATGAAAGACTATGAATGCTTGTTATAACAGCTAAAAACATTTGAAGATGGGTTAATAGCTACTAATAAACATAAATTAACCCATGATATCAATGACTTTAACAACAAGAATATTTTCTTTTGGCCCAAATCATTCCAACCAGTTGAAATGAAGAGATTTAGTATGACTGACCAATCAATAAGTGTAATCGAGACAACACCCTCTATTATTGATCAATCAGCATCTGAGAATGTTAACAACCTGAATGGCTGTATTGCTGAGGAAGGCTGCCAACTGCTGAATAGCATTGAGGCAGCCCTGCCTACCGGCTCTGTACTGGCGAAGTGCGGTGAAAGCCCTTCAGAAATAGATACTTTTACTTCCCCACAGCCGTGTGATCAATTAGAAAAGAAAAATGAAATAATAAAAGGTCTACAACATAAATTTTTTTTAATGGAAACATGCTTCTCACTACAACAGCCTATTTCGGTGAGAGAGAGGAGCAGAGGGAGAAGCATAAGCAGAAAATGGGGAAGAAACGGAATGGAAGACAAGGACAATCAGAGGAAAATAAACCTCAAGGAAGGCCAAAACCCTCAACACAAGAAGTTGAGAAAGTAACTCTATTAACAACTGATACACAAGCAAATAGACAGACAAATGTATTAAACCTTTCAGACTATATTTTGAAAGAAAGCGAGAAGCAACTGCTAGCAAAAGGTTTATCATTTGTACCTGCTGCATCTGGTGATTTAACTGATTTATTGACTGATTTAAGACATTTTGTTAGATCATTGCATCTGAAATTATTGTTTAAGGTAATATATCTACTGATTTTTCACTTAAACTTGCTAGTACTTTTGTTCCACATAGTGCTCCTGTGGTAAAGGCATTTGCAGATATGTGTGAGCAAGATATATATGGCAATTTTTTTACACAGAAATCTTACTGTTGTTTTAACCTTACGAATGATGAAAGACAAGCATTGACCTCTCTACTTATGAATGAAAATTTAATTATTTAACCTGCAGATAAAGGTGGTATGATTCTTATAATGAATACTATTTAATATATTAATTGTATGAATTACTTTTTATCTGATGGTCAAACATTTGTTCTAGTTAATGCTTTGTATGTTAATAAGGTTAATGGGAAAGTGAAAAGCTTTCTTTATAAACTATTAATGGAAAGAGGAAACACATAATTATTTGTACTTAGCTAATCCAGTTATTCCATTTATATATGGACTACTGAAAACTCACAAGTCTCTAATCACACCCCCTAGGAGACCTATAGTCTCTGGTAGTAAATGGATAACTGTTGCCATTTCAAAGTATTTATATAAACAGTTAGCCCCCCCCCCTTGTTTGGTTTAGCTGTAGCGTTATTAAAGATACTGCTGATTTTCTTTTCTCACTAAAGGAACGGTGCTTGACTAATGAAATTATTAATATTTGGCTTGTACCTATGGACGTAAGATCTCTTTTTACTGTAATTCCTAATTCATATGGTATTCAAGCAGTTAGAGAATATCTTACTAAACACAGTAAATTCTCTACTTCAAAAACTCAGTTACTATGTCATATGTTGGAATGTGTCTTAGAGAATAATGTGTTTAGCTTTGGCGACAGCTTCTTTCATCAACAACAAGGTGTTGCTATTGGAACACCCGCCGCTAACACCTATGCCAATATTGTATTAACTAGATGGGAAGAAGAACACATTTATTATAATAATTCAGACACTTTTAGGAATACTAATTTAGTCTTATATAAACATTTTGTGGATGATATTTTTCTGTTATGGAAAAATATTGATAGTCAACTAGTTAGATATAAGGAATATATTTAGGTTCATAGGTTCATAGGTTTATACTAGGCTATCTGCCCTAAGGCATTTATAAGCCTAGCCCAAATTATTGTGGCTTACGCCACCCCTTATATGAAAAAATACTGTGCCCATTAGTTTGTTGTGCCTCTGTCCAGCAGTGACACAGAGATGATTCCTGGGGTAAACCTACGATCTCCCATCCACAGGTCTAGATTTCTCTTGAACAGAGTCAGCGAGGTGCTCTGCCTCACATGGACCGGGATTTTATTCCACAGCATAGGGAGTCTCTGAGTGATAAATCTATCCCTCCAGCACGTCCTATTTATATCCGTGCTAAGGTTTAAGTCGCTTGCTCTAGTGGTTTTGGTGGATTTGGATTTTTGAGGTGGAGCATGTCCATTAATTCCGGGTTGGACATGGCCTTGTATGTCAGGCACATGTCACCTCTGAGCAGACGGTATGCGACTGAATAGAGCTGGAGTTTCTTCAATCTGGCAGCATATGACAGATTTTGGAGTCCCTTTATCCTTTTGGTGAGGAACTTTTGGGGTCTCTCCAATTGCTGCAGATGTCGGGTGAGATACATCCCGAATGGGGCATTGTACTCGATCATTGGTCTGATAAGTGAAGAGTACAGGGGAACAATGATCTCACTAGATCTGGATGTGAATCCCTTCATGATCAGGTGGGCAATATAGAAGGTCTTTCTAACCACTTTAGCAATGTGAGTGTCAAAAGAAAGGCCACTGTCAACCTGGGTCCCCAGGTCCCGGATAACCTCTTCTGTGCTTAGTGGATTGCCACCTATATGGTAGCTTGGGGTTACCTTGTTTTTCCCGAAGGGTATGACTATACATTTTTTGGCGCTTAACTTCAGGCCATGGCTCTGGCACCAGCTATCTGTTTCCGTGAGTCCCTTCTGAAGGATATCCGTGTCCGATGCACTTTCCACTATGGCCCAGTTTGCAGTCGCCTGCAAACTTTGTCAGCCAAAGTCCTCCCATGTTGGCCTGTACTTCTGAGAAGTAGATGCCAAACAATAGGGGGCCAAGGACCGAGCCCTGTGGGACACCACTTGTGACCGGCTTGGAGTCTGACACAGCGGCAGCAACTCTAACCCTGTGGGTTCTGTCCTTAAGCCAGTTTGCAACCCATCTTGTGACATATGGGTTTACATTTAAGCTGGTAAGTTTTTCTACAATACCCGAGTGGGGTATTGTGTCGAAAGCCTTTGCAAGGTCAAGGTAGGCTGTATGGACTGCCTTTCCTCATCAATGGCCTTGGTGACTGTTTCAAGAAGTCAACCAAGTTCAAAAGGCATGATCTTCCCTTGACAAAGCCAAACTGGGTCGGGTCCAATGTCTGCAAGTCCCCTATATCTTTGTTTATGAGCTCCATTATGATCCTCTTCATAGCTTTGCAGACTAGACTTGTTAAGCTTATGGAGGTAATTACCAGGGTCCGTAGAGGCACCGCCTTTGTGAAGTGGGACCACAGTTGCCGTACGCCACTCCTTGGGCACGTATCCTGTGGTAAGGCTGAGATTAAACAGCTGCCTTATGTGCGGGTTTAATTCCTCATTTAGCTCATGTAGCACACAGCCGGGGACACCATCTGGTCCCATTGATGCTGTGTTTTTAGCTTTAGAGAGAGCAGCTTTCACCTGCGCATTTGAGATGTCCGGGAGGCTACACTCGGCTGGGATAGTTATCTCTCCTTTAGGGGAGAGGGGTGAAGTTTGCACTGAACCTGTCTGCCAGTATGTTGGCAATGTCTGTGGGTTCAGTGATTTTTGTATCATTTTGGACTAATTCTGAGCATATCTGGGAGTTTCCACCCAGGTTCCTAACATAGCTGAAAAAGGCCTTATGATTGTCCTTTGAATCCATGGCAATTTTTCTCTCAAAATTGGCCTTAGTTGATTTTATGAGTGCTCGTATTTTTTACTAATAATGATCAGGGGTGACTTCCCTTTTATTGATTTTGTTCTATCATGTAATAGCTTTCTCCTCTTATTGTAAAGTTTGTTAATGGCTGGGGTCCACCAGACTGGACGCTTGCCCATTGTGGAAAGAGTCTTGGTTTTATTTGGGATTGCCTGATCCATGCAGTCCTGGAGGTGTTCATAGAAGGCATTTGTAAGGGCTTCCGCAGCTTGGGTTGTGGTTTCCTCTGGCTCAGGGGCCTTGAAGGATACCACACCAGTCTTGAGTAGTGTGAAGTTTGCTTTAGAGAAGTTCTTCACTATGGTCTTTTTGCTTGGGGTGGGGCGGGATGTGGATTTCCAGTGAGATTAGTTTATGATCAGATCTCACCAATGAGGGATATACTTCCGTGTGGAGCATTTTGTCCCCATGTTTGTGACAATGAGATCTAGTATATTTTCTCCTCTCGTGGGAACAGTGACTAGCTGTTCCATGGCATTTGAATTTATGAACTCCAGGAACCGTTGGGCTAGAAAGTTAGGGCTTGAGTAATGTTCCCAGTCTATATTCGGTAGTTGAAGTCACCCAATATGATGGTGTTTGGAGATACATTTATACCCTCCAGTGTCTTCAGGAAGGCTGTGTGGGGTTCCTGAGTTTGAGAGGGTGGCCTGTAGCATGCTACAATTTGTAGAGCAGTTTTGCCTATGGTTAGTTGCACCTGGATGGTTTCCAAGCTTCATGCGTTGCCACCAACCTGGAGGTGTGAGTATCCTTTATGAATATGGATACACCCTCCTTTTGTGGTGTGGTCCGGGTTTTGGGGCCGAACGCATGATATGAGGTAAAACCTAATAGTGCCGGGTGCTCTCAGGAGCCTTGAACCAGGTTTCAGTTACAGCACAGACATCGATGTTCTCCATACTGAGAAGGGCCTCGAGTGCGTGCATTTTGAGATTTAGACTTCTGGCATTGAGCAGCATTACCCTCAGTTTCTTCCCATTTTTGTTTTCTAGGGTGGTAGGTTTAGAATTTGAGCCTTGCCTAAAAAGGCACTATGGGGTGGCAAGAGCCTTAGCCAATATCCGGAATCCCAGGGGTGACAGGTGCAAGCCGGCCCTTGCGAAGCAGGGTGGCTTGTCAAGCATGTCATCCCAGGCAGACATACACTGGATCCCCTTTGAATGACACCAGACATTAAGCCAATTGTTAAAGCTGATCATCTTGTCTCTATATTGTGGCATCATTCTTGGTGAAGGAAGGATACTGCTCAGGGTTAGGGTCATACCTGCCTGGGCTACATAATCAGAGAGCTCCTCTATGTCTCTTTTCATGTAGTCCAGGGAGGTACGTCTCAGGTCGTTCACACCAGCATGGACAATGACTGTGTCATATTTGTACTTGCCATGGAGTGACCCGAGTGCTTGTGTTATGTGGCGGATTCTAGCGCCCGATAGGCAGCTTACTGTGACCCTCTCCTTGTTCAGCCTGGTGAGTGGGACGCCAGTGTGTCTGACTATGGAGTCACCTATGACAAGTATGTTTGGTGTTGTATTTGGCCTTAAGGGCTGTGACTGCTTTGCACACTGCTTTTGTGGTTTATGTGTTGCTTGTGGGGTGTCTTGAGGTAGCAGTTGTTTGGGTGTCTGCTTTGGAGGCCTCTGCTGTTTAGGTAAATTTTACTCAGAGCCTCGAGTATGTCTTTGTGTGTTTATGTGTTTGATTCAGTGGAGTGGTAGCATTATGTGAGGCTGGTTTTGTGGTGTGTGTAGTTGCCTTCTCCTCCTGTCTGGTCTTGCCAGTCCTGAGTTGAGAGAGCTCAGCCTCCAGTTTGGCTAAATAGCTGCATCTCTCGCAAGTATTTGTGTTATGTGGGAGGAGGAGAGGGTTGTCTGTGTACATGAGGCAGTTATAACATTGCCTCAAGATTCCCAAATTCACCAGCTGGACCGGAGAGGAGATTGACAACTGACCTTTGGACATGCTAGAATAATATTGGGAAATCCTTAATTGAAAACAAGGGCCAGTGGGGAGTGAGGGTGTAGTGCTTTTAATTTTTAGTGCTGACTTATATAATTGCTTTAGTGAGCAAGTGCCAGGTAACTTGAGTGCAATGTGTTACAAGTAACTAAATGCAAAACGACAAACAGTAACTTTCTTTCAAGTGAAACAAGGAAATAAGTACAGTAAGCAATGCAGATATCACTAGTGATCCACAGAAGCTGAGAAGTTGCGTATTAGGTGGAATTAGCTTCCAGGGAAATAACAAGCAAACAAACAACAAGCATATAAACAAAGCTAGATTCAGTAGGCCTGGATCTAGTCTATGCTAGAGCAAACAAGGTGAACCAATTTCAGTAAGATACAGTTCAAATATTCAGGCACTATAAACCTTTAACCAGAAAATTCCCAGCTCAGAAGGGCAGAGTCCAGCCTCTTCTCCCACAAGAGTGCAGACCACGAACCTTCTTAATGTAAAATAACTGGCCTGAAGCCCAAGTGCCTAAACCAGAACTAATACACTTGGACACTGGGCTCTCAATCAGCAGTTCCCAACTTAGAAGGATGAAAGCTACCTGTCCTGCCACCACAGTGCTTGCCACAAACCTTCCTAATGTAAAACAACTGTTCTGAAGCCCAAGTGCTTAATCCAAAAGACTTGAATGATAGCTACACTTTAATCAAGTTACAACCAAGCAGTAATAAATACCATTGAATACTTTAGAGAATGTCTGGATTAGTGCTCAAGTTACACAAACAAAGCTAGATCCAGCAGGCCCGAATCCAGTCTATGCCATAGCAAACAAGGCGCACCAACTTCAGTAAGGAACAGTTCAGATATGCATGCACTATAAGCCTTTAACCAGAAATTCCCAGCTCAGAAGGGCAGAGTCCAGCCTCTCCTCCCACAAGAGTGCAGACCACGAACCCTCTTAATGTAAAATAACTGGCTTGAAAGCCCAAGTGCTTAAACCAGAATTAATACACTTTTAGAATAACAGACACTGAGCCCTCAATCAGCAGTTCTCAACCTAGAAGGATGTAAGCTACCTGTTCTGCCACAACAGTGCAGACCACAAACCCTCTCAGTGCAAAACAACTAACTGGTCCGAAGCCCAAGTGTTTAAACCAAAAGGCTTAGAATGAGTTACACCACGCAGTAATAAATACAATTGAGTATTTTAAAATGATGCAAAAGTAAAAAGAAGTAGGTAAAAACACAAGTACAGTAAAAGCAGATGAAATTTTTTTTTTTTTTTTTTTTTTTTCTGAACAAGTGCTGAGATCAAAGAAACAGATTTGAGTGCTGAAACTAGAAAACTGGCTAGTTATAAGAAATAAACAAGCTAGAAGGCTTCCCTCAAACACAGAAGGGCTTGGGGGCTCAGAAGCCTACAAATAGTCTGTACCACTTAACAAGAAAGGCAGGAAATAAGCTTAATTTTTTTTTTTCTATTTCCCAGATGCTCTCTTTGTACACAGTAGGAGTGCCTGAAATCAGAATATGATCTCACTGCACTCAGTTGAGTGAGCAAATGAGATGGGCCCAGAGGCAGGCTGAGGGGCGGCCAGTTTCAATGCCACTAAGATTAACACCAAAACAAAAACAGGGCGGGTGGGTGGGAATAACTGAAGAGCAGAATAACTTCAGATAAAAATTCCTTCAACACTCCTTCATACACAGTTTAAATCAATTTAAATACTGTATTTTAAAAAAAGTGCAGAAAAAGGTACTTAAATTCTCTTATACGTCCAGTTGAATATAACCAAGTTTTTAGCTGGCCAAGCTGAAGTTTTAAAGCAGGAATTATTTCACATGCACCAGTTTAAATATGCAAGGACAGGAAATCAAAGAACGTGGCTACCCCCACACCTGTAATTACTAGCAAATAACAAAATTCAGCCAACACTAGCTTTAGTTCAAGTTACTGAAGAGCAGAATAACTTCAGATAAAAATTCCTTCAACACTCCTTCATACACAGTTTAAATCAATTTAAATACTGTATTTTTTAAAAAAAAAGTGCAGAAAAAGGTACTTAAATTCTCTTATACGTCCAGTTGAATATAACCAAGTTTTTAGCTGGCCAAGCTGAAGTTTTAAAGCAGGAATTATTTCACATGCACCAGTTTAAATATGCAAGGACAGGAAATCAAAGAACGTGGCTACCCCCACACCTGTAATTACTAGCAAATAACAAAATTCAGCCAACACTAGCTTTAGTTCAAGTTACTGAAGAGCAGAATAACTTCAGATAAAAATTCCTTCAACACTCCTTCATACACAGTTTAAATCAATTTAAATACTGTATTTTTTAAAAAAAGTGCAGAAAAAGGTACTTAAATTCTCTTATACGTCCAGTTGAATATAACCAAGTTTTTAGCTGGCCAAGCTGAAGTTTTAAAGCAGGAATTATTTCACATGCACCAGTTTAAATATGCAAGGACAGGAAATCAAAGAACGTGGCTACCCCCACACCTGTAATTACTAGCAAATAACAAAATTCAGCCAACACTAGCTTTAGTTCAAGTTACTGAAGAGCAGAATAACTTCAGATAAAAATTCCTTCAACACTCCTTCATACACAGTTTAAATCAATTTAAATACTGTATTTTTAAAAAAGTGCAGAAAAAGGTACTTAAATTCTCTTATACGTCCAGTTGAATATAACCAAGTTTTTAGCTGGCCAAGCTGAAGTTTTAAAGCAGGAATTATTTCACATGCACCAGTTTAAATATGCAAGGACAGGAAATCAAAGAATGTGGCTACCCCCACACCTGTAATTACTAGCAAATAACAAAATTCAGCCAACACTAGCTTTAGTTCAAGTTACTGAAGAGCAGAATAACTTCAGATAAAAATTCCTTCAACACTCCTTCATACACAGTTTAAATCAATTTAAATACTGTATTTTTTTAAAAAAAAGTGCAGAAAAAGGTACTTAAATTCTCTTATACGTCCAGTTGAATATAACCAAGTTTTTAGCTGGCCAAGCTGAAGTTTTAAAGCAGGAATTATTTCACATGCACCAGTTTAAATATGCAAGGACAGGAAATCAAAGAATGTGGCTACCCCACACCTGTAATTACTAGCAAATAACAAAATTCAGCCAACACTAGCTTTAGTTCAAGTTACTGAAGAGCAGAATAACTTCAGATAAAAATTCCTTCAACACTCCTTCATACACAGTTTAAATCAATTTAAATACTGTATTTTTTTAAAAAAGTGCAGAAAAAGGTACTTAAATTCTCTTATACGTCCAGTTGAATATAACCAAGTTTTTAGCTGGCCAAGCTGAAGTTTTAAAGCAGGAATTATTTCACATGCACCAGTTTAAATATGCAAGGACAGGAAATCAAAGAATGTGGCTACCCCCACACCTGTAATTACTAGCAAATAACAAAATTCAGCCAACACTAGCTTTAGTTCAAGTTACTGAAGAGCAGAATAACTTCAGATAAAAATTCCTTCAACACTCCTTCATACACCGTTTAAATCAATTTAAATACTGTATTTTTAAAAAAAAAGTGCAGAAAAAGGTACTTAAATTCTCTTATACGTCCAGTTGAATATAACCAAGTTTTTAGCTGGCCAAGCTGAAGTTAATCCACTACTGATTTTTTATTATTTGATCTGAACTATTCACTTGAATCCATATGTTTTTTGGATATTACCATATTGAAAGAAAATCATACTTTAGCAACTGCCATACAAAGAAAGAATGTTCAGGTATCAAAATATGTTCACTCAACAAGTATGCACCCTAAGCATATGTTTAGGGGAGTCGTGAAAAGCCAGTTTATGAGGGATAGTAGGCTTAGTATGAAAGATGATATGTTCCTTAAGGAAATGGATGAGATGGCAACAGATTTTACTGATAGAGGTTATAATAGAACTATGATTGAACAAGCTAAGAAAGAAGTAATATCTATGAGGGGGGCTGTGGCTAAGCCCTACTTACTAAGGTCAAATGAGGAATTCAGTAATAATTATATCACAAAATCTAATTTTAACACTAGGATTGATTACATAATGAAATATAATAGACATTCGGATACTATGCAGAAAATTATTAGAAAAAACTGGACTATCCTAACATCTAATCAGGAAATTAATGCCCTAATAGGACATAGACCAAATTTTACATAAAAGAGAGAAAATAATCTCAAACAATTATTATGTTATAAAGGTGTTAAAATAAGGAAAGCTATTAAGACACCTATGGGAAAACCACCCTGTTTCAATTGTATGCATTGTGATGATATTAATACAGATAACTCATTTGTACATCTTATAAGTGGGAAATTGTTTGAATTCAGGGCCAGGGGTACATGTAATACAACTAATGTGGTATATTTTGCCAATTGCACCCAAGAAAGAATTAGCTCACATTTATCAGATATGTGAAGGAATGTTTTAACAAATGCCCTGGCTAAACATATGTCTAGTAATGATTTAATGCATACATTTAAGTTTAGAATTTTACAAATTATCCATCAGAATTCTAAAGGTGGTGACTTAGTGAATAGAACTGAATTAATAGAGTATAAATGGATTAATTTTTTTGAGCAGATCATTACCCAGGACTTAATTCTGCTACTAGTATTAAACCTGTTTTACGAGAGAGGCATGAATTAGTTTAAGATTTTTTTGGTGCTATATTTAAATGTATAATATTTTATATATATATATATATATATATATATATATATATATATATTTTTTTTTTTATGTTTTATTCTTATGTATTATTTGTATACATACAGTGGTTATATATTTTGTAAATGTTTTATTTTTGATGTGTATCTAAGAAATAGGGCACTTTAAGTCAATTAGGATTAATTGGTTATGTGAGCAGATTGGTTGAACTGTTTTTTAAAAATGGCATACTCTGTTGTTGATTTTATACATTGAGAAAGAGTTATACTCGAAAGCTTTGTGCGACCATTAAACGTTACGGTGAGCATCTGGGTTTTGTTCTTTTGCTTAACAAGGTAAACATTGAAAACTCAATTGTATTCTTAATAGCCAATGTTAACAAGAACTTTATTGTGTTCGAACTTTGCAAGAAAAGAGCTCCCTGGAGTTTCTGATTTTTCATAACCATTTGTAGGTTTTATACCATTAGAAAAAGGCTGTGTCTTACTAAAATTTATTTAAGGAAGGCAAGTTTTGAAAAAATGCAATTCAGTTTATTTCAGTTGCCTGCTAACATACTTTTCAAGTACATGAACCATTTGTTTTTAAAGGTCATGGTGGGATAGAATGATTTTTGCATATCTGTATCATGTACTACTGAATATTACTTTAGATGAAGACAGTTGTTTTCTAACTGTGAAACTCCATTGTTACTTGATAAGATAAACAGACACTGTATAAAACAGGAAAATAAGTTATTTGGTAAAAATAGGTCACCATTTTATGTTCAAGTACCCAAGTGTGAGCCATGGAAGATCAAGAATTAAGTGCAATTATGGGGGGGGGGGGTGAGGGGGATGTGTAGTAATTTGAAAATTGCTGTATGTTGGAGCTTTTCCCTTTCTCTGAGGTATAATGATTTTGGAGTTAGTAAATGTATAGTGGTAAGTGTGGTGTGTTAAGACCCCCTCCTACATCAGAGGGTATATGGAGCTTGCCAACAACAAAAAATGATTTTTAGGTGTAACATCAAGTTTTATACTTTGCTGTTGTGCTTCAAGGGTCATACATGAAGAGTCTCAAAATTGCAATATGGCAGTGGTGCAAAAATATAATAGAATTATGCAGTGGTCATAATACCACAGCTCTTTCTAGAGACAGAGTCAAATAATCTATAGATCAGATTCATCTTAATTATTCAGACATATCATGGGAGGGAGGATGGCATAACGTTCAAGATGTTTACCTTACAGATACAACGTGCAGGGTTTAATTCTCACATGGGGTAATTGGCTCAGCTTAAAATGGCCCATGAGGGCAGTTAGCCTAGTACTATCAACCTATCTGTGCATTTTAATAATAACTTACTATAGTACAAATTTAATTGTGTGGTTGCGTCTGAGCCTGCACATTTAGAGACAACATCTTCAGTGATATGCACTTTTATTGCTTTGTCAAAATTTGTTGAGAGGACAAATTTTTGATTTTGAGAATGAGTGCATGTCAGATGTGGGGACCTAAGATTTAAAAGGTCTTAAAATGATTAGAAGTGAATGTAGTAGAATAACTAAGCCTTGCTGAACATTTGATCCGGGTCTCAGTTCTCTTTCAGGTGTATTTAGACTGGTATTTCTGGGCAGAGATCTACAGTAGCCCATATTTAACATTTTAAGCTGTAATTAACAGATCACAACTTGAGCTTTGGAGGAAATAAGTGATCATCTTATTCAAGCTAGTGTAATGTAATGGTATTCTCTCTGTGTCTCTCTCTGAGGGCTGACACCAATTTAAGCTACTTCTATAGAAACAGTAACACCCACTCTAGTGTAAGAAGAATCACTACTTGACTAGGAGGTCCCATATTCCCTTATGAAGAAACAAGGTATATGATTACAAGATACCAAAATAGATGCCTTTGCAATATGTTTTAATCTGTGGGAAGTAAATGAGCAAAGCATCCAGCCATACCCCTAATTACCTGTAGAACTCTTATGTTTTTTTTTATAAAACACTATGGATTTTTCTTGAATTTCACAATACAGTGATGATTATTTTTACTTGATCCTTTCCAGCCTTTTATTGGTGCAAAACAACATCATTTTTGTTTTACTGATATTAAGCTTTATGCCTACATTGTCCAAACAAGAATAAACCATATTCAACATACGGCTAAAGTTTCATTTTCTCCTAGATCCTGATGAGATATCCAAAAGACTGTCACAAATTTAACAAATGAAGTAAACACTGTTAATGCTTATGGGTAGCATATTTATGAACAGTGGAAACAGCACAGGCTTTAACACTTCAACTTTTACCTGACTGTATGGATGGATTATGGAAGTTTTAAGGGGCTCTATAAACATGGTTCTTTAAATTACTTTGAAACCATTGCATACTCCTGTTTCCAAGATATACCCCCGGATTCACAAATCCTCCATGTAAGACTAAATAAGTCTTACTCGGGGGCTGCAGTTGAATGGTATGATGTCAGCATGCCATGAATATTCATGAGGGCACCCTGACTCAACCGTAAGTCTAACACGGACTGTGTAGGAAAGCAGGGGGCGTGTCCGATGGCCGAGCAGTCTAAATGTCCATGCCCCTGCAAGGGTTTGAAAAGTAAAATGAAAACACACACGAGCGAGTCCGCTCAAATGTCCTTGCACCCAACACTACACTCCCTAACATTGTAAACCCCCATCACAGTTATAAAAAGTAAAACATTAATTTTATTTTTTTTAAATTCCCGAAATAGCTTCCCGTATTTGCGCACGTGTGTGCGGGTGTGCCCATTGCTTAGCTGCAGTTAGCAATTTCGACATGGAAGAGCATAAGAAAGAATGTTTATGCAAATCACACCAAATAGCAATAGCGTAATGGTAGAGTGTTTGCACAAAGAGGAGGCATTCATGGTTCGAGTCATACCACTCCCCTTTTTATTTATGTTTTAAATCAGTATATGAAATAATACCTGATATATATGATTAAAATATTAGTAAAAAGCAGTGAAATGGCCTATGTATCAGTGAACAAAATATATATTTTTAAAGGATCCTGATATATAATTGCCCGCAGTTAAGCAGCGCTTTACCCAGTGCAATAGAGTTGCCCATAGTTAAATAGCGCTTTACCCAGCACAATAGAGTTGCCCATAGTTAAATAGCACTTTACTCAGTGCAATAGAGTTGCCCATAGTTAAATAGCGCTGTACCCATCACAATAGAGGTGCCTATAGCTAAATAGCGGTTTAATCAGCGCAATCTGTTTGCGCGGATGTGCATGCCCCTCCAACCAGGGCACCATAGGGCAACGTGGAGCAACATAGAGCAAAGTTGTTTAAACACAGCCACACCCTCTAGCCTGTCTGGACAGTATTAAAATAAAATGAATGACAAGGATCAAACCCAGGACTCTGTGCACCATAATCAAAGTACTGAACCACTAAGCCATGACAGCTTAGGAGAAAGAGCCACTGTTAACATACATATACTTAGAAATGGTAGATTAACCATTACTAAGCAGGTCTGCAGTCAGCCGAAAATTTTCAAAAACGGCCAATCACAAAAAAGTGCGGGAAATGCAGCATATTTAAGCCCCATAGGTGGGAATACTCTCCATAACTGATTGTAGCTCACATTTGCAGTCAGAATGGCAGGTGCAGGAGAGGGTTCACACTTCCAAGTGCAACGTTGGGGCATCGAGGAGTTGAAATACATGGTTTGGCTCCTTGTCCACAGTCATGAGTCAAGACTCCTGCAGGGCCAGTTCCAAGGGACGGAGTACAAGGCAGTGGCTTGGAACCGGTTAGCTCATGACCTCACCAGTGTCACAGGCATTCCTCGGACTGGTGAGCAAGTCCGTCACCACCATGCAGACCTGAAGAGATGGAAGCAGGACTGCCTGAACCAATGGATACAGGAGGCCCGTGGAATGCAAGATGCCCCACAACTGAGTAGGTAGCCATGGAGTGCAGTATGTAAAAATTGATAATTGATTCTGTATAATGGATAGGTATGTCTCAATATCCCTCCATTTACTTCACAGCTGCAGGTGACCGTGCTGTGAATCAGCAAGCCTATGCAGATAGGCTGCTAAGGCTGCGCCACCAGGCAGGTTGGTGATTATTCTCCATGTATTGTTATATAAAATAGGGGAGAGAGCATGGAAGAAAGTGTTGTAGTCCAATAATACAGCCATAAAATGCCCTGAATAAGTCATCTGCATGTACTGTCATATAAAAAGTCAGAGAGCCAGAAAAATAGTGTAGTAACCCATTAAGAAAGGTAAAATATGTCCGGAATAATATCTCTGCAGGTACTGTCATATAAAATAAGTGAGCGAGCCTGAAAAAGAGTGTTCTAACCTATTAATAAAGGCATAATATGTCTTGAATATGTCTTCCATATGCACTGTTATATCAAATAAAGGAGCGAGCCTGTGTAAAAGTGTGTAATGTAATTAATAAAGGTATAAAACCCGGAGTGTGTCTGTGTCACTTACTTTGAAATGTTGTTGTACCCTTGCATTATACAAATAGTACTGTTTTAATAAGTGCTGGCAACCCAGAGTTGTGCAGACCCATCTAAAGTGGGTGATGGAAGTGCTAGTAGCTGTGAAGCATATATACAGTCCTCAACAGTCAGTTACTGGCTGGCATGCATAAGTAAATCTGGCACATGAGTAGCATGTTAATTTGTTCGCCAGAAATGTGAGTGTGCTTCAAGAAATGCAGGTTCTGTACAAATTGAAGTGAAAATGTCAATTGAAAACATCCAGATATGTAGATAAAGAAATATAAATGAAATCAAGAAATATGTAGCACTAACATCTGCATCTTGGACAGTTAGTATATCAGATATAGGTCAGGTATATATTGAACTAGCCAAACCCATTACACAACCTAATGCATGTTGGCAAGTGTAATAATACATGTAGGGGATATACACTTGCAGTCACTAGGAATGTAGTGTAGACTAAAAATACTTATAAGATGTTAATTGAGGTTTCTTTCTACACCCTACTGTATGTGCATAAACCATGCAATTCCACACCTCAATGGCTATGTGTAATCTCAAATATTTGTTGGGGACATATGTCCTATTGTTCTATAAATATTTGCATTCATTTTGATGCATGTGCTCTGTTCAAAAACCACAATCATGGTGACCTGTTGCTACCAATCATCCCAGCGTGCTGTTGGAATATCCACTGTCGTTCAATATATGCATGTGTTATGCTTGCTGTTCAACTGTTGGAACCTTGGTGTGTTGGGTTAATGGGAATATTACTGCATGCTGTTACAACTAATCTGGAATGCTGTTGTTTATGTTGTAATTAAACACACCTAATCACAGAACGTATGGGAAGGCCGGTCCCAGTGGACCCACCTGTCCCTCCTCAGCTGGCGAGTGCACCTGGCACCAGCAGGTCCGGTGCCCAGCCCAGGCTCCCCTCCTCCGTTGGTCCTGTGCCACCTTCAGGTGGAAGCGCGGCAGGGGATGGGGCTCACCCCCCCCCGTGCAAGCATGGGCAGAGAAGGGCCACCTGTCACCCTTCAAAGGGTCTGGGCTGTGGTGCATAGGGAGATCCAGCATTCAGTAGCTGATCCCCTACGCCAGCTCGAGGCGAGAGTGGTGCGTCTCACAGGTGAGCCTGCCCGTCCTACACAGCCCCCAGCATGGCTACCCTTGGGGCTGTGAAGGTGCAGTGGTGACTGCCCATGCGTGGGGATCTCAGTTCCACTGTTACCATCTGTGGGCTCATAGGCTTGCGATTTCCAAACATCCATCCCCATCAATTGTGTTCACCCACCCCATGTGTCATACACTGCCCCTGTATGCGTCTTGTTTGTCTTGTCTGTTAACCTCCCAAACATACCTACTTCCTCTACCTCACTTTCCACTCTCACCTGAAAAAACAAAAGGGCAATCTGTATCCACAAAAATATTATACCCCATACATAGCTGGCCATTTCGCACACATGTCCGCTGGACATGTAAACTGATAATTATAATTGGCAGTACAACATACTTTGTTGTCCTCACCCCACTCCCACTGGTGGAAGGCTTCAAATATCACTCCAAATTTATTTCATATGCACAGCTGTTGCTGGTAAAGGAATGGGCAGCTATGGACCTTCCCTACACCCATCCTGCACATCCCAAGCTTGTTTACCTACTGTCTGTCCCTCTTTGTGCCCCCTTTTTCAGCACTTTCCTATCTGTCCATTTTCTTTTCTTTAAAAGAAATTAGCATGGGGGTTAGCGGGAGTAAGCACTTTCAAGTGGCAGTGACCGGGTTTAAGCGAGTGTGCGCATGTGTGCGCTTAGCTTAGTATTGCTAAGCGTCACGCAAACCCGCGCAAGCCCGCTTACAACTGCTTAAAAGTGCCTTAGTCACTCTATGTCAGGGCCCTTGTTCTGCTCAGCAGCAAAAGAAAAAAACTTCTGCCAGTCTCGAACCCCAGACCATTGACACACTAGACTGCATGAATTACCTCTAAGCCACAGCAGATCTACAAATAATTTGGTGCTGAAATAAATATATCATGCATTACAATGAGGTAATGTAAATGGAAATTAGGAATGGCATAACACAAATCCTGTTCTGTTAGCCTTTACCAGCAGTTGTTGTAGAATTGCATGACATGACTGTGAAAGAGAACGAGCCATTCTAGCAGGGAATAATGTTACAGTAGCATCTTACAAACACCACACAGTATCAGACCAGTATAAACACTGGCAAAGTTGAATAGGGCAGAGGCCAGACTCCCCAGCTGTGACTGCTTTACAGGGATGTCCCTGATTTGTAAATAAATGTTAGCTGTGCCCCTCTGAATTACTCTGAAAAGTACTAACATTAGGCAGAAAAGTGGGGAATCACACTTAATGAATAATGTCAATAGGTGAGAGTAGACACTGCTTGCACGTCAGAAAAGGTGTAGTAATACATATGCTCCGATTCCCAAGAAAGTCTCAACTGCAATATGTCTGTAATATATTTCAGGTGTATCTCACTTATATGTACCTTTCACTGAGGCCATTCAAATATATACCTGAGAGTATCTGAGGCCTGGCAGAGGCAGAAACACACAGGCATATCAGCATTCCTGCTGTTACACACTCTGCAAATATCTTTGGATGGAGTTCCACAAGCATGCCCTTATGTAGGAGTACAACACAGAAATATCACAGTATGTAGCCATGTACTGCTAGCAACCAACTGTGACAATGCCATTGTGCCAGTGCTGAAAAGACTGATGATGTGCACAGACAAAGAATAATAGGCTAACCTCTAGCTACCATCTGGATATGTCCACAGGTTGGAGCTATGCAGACAGACTACTTGCCTTGATAGACAGGTACACAGCAACCCTGTATGTTCAGAAAGATAAACCTCACATGATAATAAAAAATGCTCTTTGCAGTTCTGCTCCCCTACCCAAAGGTATGACATACCTGTGTATTCAGGCAAAAACAAGGGTGTAGGTAGGCATACTCAGTACTGAAATATATCCAGTTGTGTTGAGCAGCCTGTGCTAATGTCAACACAAACAAACCACAAACTGTTCAGAAGTGAGTAACTTAATAATTACAGTATAGCAGTTCACAAACAGTGCATGTGCCACAGGAATATATTGCAATAACCACATTTGTATGGCAGTTAATTGTCTAATTCAGAAAGAAAGTACATACTCCCATATATTCTGTGTTAGCATTTGGAGGGGTAAGTACATGTCTACACTGAGAAGTGTGTACTGGAAGCAGCAACATTCAGGTTTGAGTACAACATGCATATAACTGGCTACAACCCTAGCTTCAGATAAGAGACACATACCAACCTTCTGACTGACACAACGGTGTCCAGAGCAAACAAGCATGGGCCCCACCTTGGAAAGCTGAAAGGGCTATGCCTACCTAACCTAGCATTTTATAGCAGTGGGCTGCAGTCACAGTGAGTACTGCGATCACCACACAGCAGGCTGCATGCAATTACTGAATGGTGGGCAGCAGTTGGTGCAGAGGCTGTCACATGCACATGTGCAGATACCTAGAAAAGCAGGCTGTACCTGCTGTCCACACATGCAATAATATCATTGCAGGAACAGGGAGATAGAGAGTGAGAGAGAGACAGAGACACAGATAGAGACACAGACAAAAGAGACAGAAACAGACAGAGAAAACCCAAAATAAACAACCAAAAAAAAAAAAAAAAAAACAACAAAACAGTAACAACAGACGGAGCAGGGAAAACAAAGGTAAGGTATGTAACTCATATGTATGTGCCGGCATGTAGTAGATGTTCCTGAAGAGTACTCTACACACTGCAAATCATCCATATGTGGCAGCAGTATGTATATATTTGTATCTGCACATGTGCATAGGGCAAGGGACATACTACAACTGTTAGTGAAGGGTGGACACATATATGTCGTTGAAGATTGTTATGTGCATATATCTATGTAGGTCATAGTGTGAGGCATAGAAAACAGCATGCAATGCTGATATATGTCATGTGGTGGTTAAACGCTGTGGGACTGATTTGTCAGATCATCTGTGTTACAGCCAGTGAGGCCTGCTAAAGCTACATTGGCTAAGGACACCAAAATGCATTCTGCACAACACTGTGCAATATAATCACATAACTGTACATCCCACAGCTGTCACATAAGTGATATCCCCACCATGAAAGGTGGACTGTACATGTGCCTATATGTACATCTATATGTCCACCAATGGATGTGTACATGTATGTGTATACATATGTATATATCTATCTATATATATATATATATATATATATATATATATATATATATATATATATATATATATATATATATATATATATACACATATATAGAGAGAGAGAGAGACATGGGGTCATATGTACTGCAACAGGTGTGTGGTGACCAAGGCATGGACTGTAGACAAGTGTCGATACTGCAGTGCCATTCCTCCTTTCCAAAACACTGTACCCATTAACTACCACATAGGTAGAAATCTACCTAACAATGAAGGTGTGGTAAGGGAACATGGGACACAGGTGGACAGTAGCCTCCCCTTTGATAAAGACAGTGCCACACTAGGCTTGTAATCTGTCTATGTGGTATGTGTCATGACAACAGGTGTGTCATCTAGGGAAATATAGGTCAGTGTTCCCCTCTACTCATCACAATGCCCCATGTGGTATGTACCTCACATGACTATTGCAGCAAGTGGAAAGGCCACAGACATACCTCACAAAGGGTAATACTGGCCTCAAACAGATGCCCTATACAGACTGACTCACAAAACCACAGCTAGACTGTATTGCATACCGTCCACACAGAGGTGACCTGTGCCGGACATACAGAGGTATGTCAGACCCATAGCTGTGTGACAACCACCATGGCAACATATCACAATCCCTCCGGGCTACATGCTCTAGTGCCCTAAACATCGTCAGCTCACTAATCAGCACATGCTGGAGTGATAGGTTCCTATCTCAGATATATGCCATACTCTGGAATAGACCACCTAGCAGTAGCAAACAAGGCTCCTCATTAGCAGTTGTCATAAATACCCCTGATGATTGTTTGGGTGATTAGTAATACACCCCAGGAATCTCCTCTGTGGTTCTGGTTGACAGGGGCAAGTGAAATCAAAGTACATGTGTGGCAAAGGCCAGGGTAGCATATGGCTAGGCTGCTGTAGGCCCTAGGGCCAATAGCATATCACCTACCTATGACACTATGCACTCACACATGTACTCAATGCAATACCTGCTATGTGAGGTTGAATAAGTGTAACGCTGAATGTGTGCAAGGTCTGTAAAGGTGTGATAGCATAGGGTGAAGTTGTATCTGACATGGTAGTGTCTATCCTAGCTGTGAGGCCATCAAAAGATGTGCATGTTATTGTTAGGCAGACATAGTAGTATGGCATATAATGTGACGTAGTTCCTTGTTGACGACTGTGGTGTCCCATTGTAGGCTAAAGCAATACATGTATGCTTAGTGAGTGGTACTGCTGGTGAATCTGACTCTAATATGCACGGTAGTACTACCTGAAGCTGTAGGCCTAAACAGCACAGTATGGTGTGTGTTCACATTGCTTGGAAACACTGTCTTGTGTGTTTCCTGTAGTCTGCACAGAGGACATAACTCAGGCATAAGGGTTTGTAAGTAGTGGCACACAGTACTGTATGGTACACAGGTAAAGCTCATCTGTGTTGGCATACAGTGGTGTGTTGCATGTTTGTCTGATGTGTGTGTAATTATGCCTGTACCACGGCCGCAATCATATGTGTGTTACAGGGTATACATGTGTATCTAGCAACATATATACTCTGTTACAGCAGTATGCCACCTATATTAATAACTGTGCACATATGTTAGGCAGGGCAATGGCATCAACGACAAGGGTGGTTTACTGGTACTACTGTAACTGTACTTTACATTCATTGCAATGGATGACATCTTTGTTCGTGCATTAGCATGAAACATACCCCTGTGGCGAGGTTGTGCATTGTGTCACAAACAGTGTGAAGGGTACTGTTGTATAGTGGTTTGATATATAGAGTGTGCCAGGCACTGTTAGTCAGTTGTGGCCTGAGAACCAATATGTGGTATTGAATGTGTGTATCCTCTGACAGACAAATGAATGGTATATATGGCAATGAAGTGATATCTGTGGTTAAGGGTGTAAAGTGTGCCACAGGAATCGCTCACACATATTGTTCGTTATTCTTTCAGCCTGATGGCCCACCAACATAACCCTTGTTACACAGTAGTGGAAGAAGATGAGATCCAGCAAAGCCTGGTGCAGCACTACACATTGCTATTTTCCAGAAGCAGCCAGCAACAGCATGAGCGGACTGCACTGTGGCAAGATCTTGTTCGTCAGCTAAATGACATAGGCATGCATAACTGGACATATGAGCAGGTACGCCATCACTGTAGTGATTTAATTTGACATGTCCGGCTGCATGCGTCTGATATCCATAGACAACAGCTTGCCACAGGTGGTGGGGTGGCCATTCATCCCCCCTCATCAGAGTGGAGGAGCTGCTCCTAAGTGTGGTGGCTCCTGGACAACAACAGCAACCCCCACAGACATGTGCTGTTATGGAGGCCGGAGCCACCCAGCATGTTCACATGGAGTGTGCAGGTAACATGCCCTATCTGTAGACTACAGTAATCTGTATTGTTAGATTATGTCTACGTGAGATGTGTACTGTGTGTTTAGCAGTTGTGCTGCCTAGTGTTGTGCAATACTGATATTTGGAATATTATCTGTACACCTGTGACTGTCGACTGTTGTTCTACTGTAGTTTAGCAAACCCACAGTAGCAATGCCACAGTTGTGGCCACTGACAAACTCTCTCATATTCTCGTAGGTCCCTCTGGTGTGACAGCAGGGCAGACAATCCATGCTGGTGAGTGTGGTATAACTGCAATGTTGGTAATGAAATGTGCATGCCATAGGTGAGGTGTATGCCATGTACATGTAACACACCTATGCATAATGCATGCCATGCATGTTTGCTTTAAGACATTGCACAGCTCAGTAATGTCAGTAGCTGCCTCAATGACATACAATACACAGAGCATCAGACACAGTTGTGGCAACACCGTACTGCACATTGGACAGGCATAATTGCTACAGCTGTACACAACATAACATATTTATCATAAACAGTACACCTCAACATGCTACATATGGCGTTACCACACACCTGCTGTAAGGTCACACTTCAGTATCCCACATGTCATTCACACACACATGATATACCTCAGGAGTAGAGGCCTATCATAGGGCTGTGCAACAATCTTCAACACATAACACAGTCATGTTAGTCAATGCTCCCTAATGGGCACCTCACACACCCATGTACGAAGTGGCTGTGTAATTGTGAACGTAGCCATGGCACTGCAGTTCAGGTACAGCATGCTAGGCGGTGGTCTGTCACACATTAGTAGTCGTGAGTGACCACATGATGCATGATGATGATGGCTCATGGTACTACACCCCATCCAGTTACATTGACCACAGTACTACACATATCAGTCATTGCTTTGTACCTCAATGTTGTGTGTGTGTGCAAACATATGCACCTATATACAATATGCATAGCATGTTGTGTGTGTGCTTACATATGCCAGTATACACAATATGCATAGCAGTCGCCATCTGTACAAAGTGACACATATATGTCCTGGAATGTTATTGGGTGTATACATCCCATGACACACATTGAGTATGTGTGGTGTTTAATGTTGCAGTCATGTAGCATGCCATGTCATGGCTGGCACTGACATATCTGCAATATGTCCCACACTCACCATAACCACTGTACAATGGCCATGTCGAGCATTTGGATTCCTTCACGTCTACATGCACCACTCATCCCGTGTGTGTACATAGCATGTATGTGCTACACCTGTGCCCACTATTATCTGCTATGGACACAGACACTATAATCAGACATGGAAATCTATGTGTCACACAGATAACACATGCAACCATGGTATGTATACCTGTGAGTGATGGTGCATAGGACATTGCAGAGCTGATAATACTTGCACAGCAATGTTGTGTCCATGTACACATTGTGTTCCAGGGTGTAGCCAATCACTGAACAACTACATACATGCATCAAAGCCATGTATACTGTCATTAAATAGGGCCATCTACACTTGCACTGCATGGTCTTGAGCAACACATATTCTGCATGCTGACACATGTGAGGTGACTGTTTGCCTTGTGATTCTGTCACACACCTTCACCCACTATTGAGTATGTGTTGGATTGCTGGTGTGTGTGTGTATCTGCTGTAGTGAGGAGTGTATTTGTGTTCATGTGTTCATGTGTGCATGTGTTCATGTGTGAATGTGTTCATGTGTGCATATGTGCATGTGTGCATGTGTGCATGTGTGCTAACATCATGTACAGATTGTAAAGTGTGTTTCCTGTCTTCCTCTCACAGGTGCTGAGCTTGGGGTGGCTGAATGCAGCAGGGAACCTGAAGTCACTGCCACAAATAGTGGAGATGATGAGACATGTATTGTGGCACAGGCAGGCTTGACAGGGTCTGTCATTGGTCCGCCAATCGACAGTACACAGTGTTCCACCCCATCTATGTGCACACTCATACTGCCAATACATCCCTCATCACCAATGGCCTTAGCCAAGGGACAGGATACAGTTGGCATTGACCAGGATAGTGTGGTACCCATGGCACTTGCATCCCCTCACAGCAGCCATACTTGGATTCCTGGAACGGTACCACATAGGCGGATGTCCAGGGGTTCTCAGGGAGCACCGCTGGTCATATTGCCCCTGGCAGACATGCCCTCACAGGTCTTACAACCTCGAGTATGCTCCAGGCTGTAATGCAGGCACAGGCATGTATGGAATGGTACACCAGACAGAGACTAAGGGTGCAGAGGGCCCATTACACCCCTATCAATGACAGCATCCGTGACCTTGCCGGTGCCATCCGGAATTACACCAAGGTCATTGATAGATGTTAGGGGGGCGACATTAGATGCCCTCCACAATGTGTTTCCCATGAGCCAGGACCGTGCGGGATGGTTGAGACGTCAACGCGGATGCATGCCAGCAACATCAACAGCTGGCAGTCATCGCGGATGGCCCACAGAACACAGCCGCTCCCGCAGTGACAGTACCAGCCACAGCAATGCTGCGGCTGGCCTGACAATTGACCGTCCTAGTAGACCATGTGCACGTGGCTTTGGCCAGTCCCAGCAGGGACATGGGTTCACTCGACATACCTCTGCCTCTGATGATAGTACCCAGTCAGGGTTGGTACCCGATACTGTCCGTAGCACCCCTGCCAGGCACAGGTACTGTGTCCGTGGCCAGAGACAGTGATCTGTACAGCCTGGCAGGTATACCTCCCGTATATGGCAGCCACATGGTGGATCTGTGTGCATGCAGACACACACACATTAACCAAACAACTAGGGCTCACACATACACACACACATTACATCAACATTGGCCCATGCTGTACTGTTGTCCCTCACACACACACACACACACACACACACACACACACACACACACACACACACACACACACACACACAAAACACACACACACGCACAGACATGTCGATTGGATGGGTCAATGTCGGGCTCTTGCAAACCAACAACACACCCTGTGCATATGATGACACCTGTGCCACCTCCTGTCATCTGTAACATTGATGCAGGAACAGGCTAACATGGTGCTGATGCACAGGGTGACATTATAGCAGTGTAGCAATATTAGCAAGTTGTCAACAGGAAAGTGTAATGATATCTTGTAGGTATATCTGAGCAGGGATGATGCATCAAAGCTCTGATTGTCAATGTAGCATTGTTTACACCAGTGTTAGGTCTGAGTATGTATTGTCCACCCATGTGCCACTTGGCTGAAGTGTATAGTGTTGCCATCATGTGTTAGTGAGTGGACAGTATGTGTGTGATGTGTGCAGTACAGATTAGCAGGTGTACATCTGTGAACATGGTGGGTGCGCACTGTCTGCATGTACGTGCATAGTGGACACATGGGATGTGTGACATACCCTGTTTTACACATTGTTAACATCTCATAGTATCTCTCGATGGCCAGTATGCATTCTAATACAGATATGTACTAACATGGGTACACATGTGTGTATGACATGGGTTGACACTATGCTGTGGGTGATACTGTTAATATCTGTCAATGTTTTGCATTCTGGTAGTATACACAACCTCAACAGCATGACTATAACCAATCATTAGATGATGTCCTGACAACTGACACACAGTTGTAGGGAACTCAGTAACAGTTGGATCCTTCCGGTACTATACTATAACAGTAACCATTGGTATTGACCGCCACCCATTCCTGGGACCACACCTGTTTGGCATATAGGCCTATTAGGTACATGCAAACACACTAGGGATATGTCCATCCACATCTGGAAATGCATGCATTGACCTACAATGCATTCTCTGGATGGGACACATATCCTACACAAGGGTATCATACAGACAGATACTTGTTGTCTGACACATGCTGTATTGCACTAAGCCGACAATGGCATAGTCATCCACATTTACTATACATACTATCCCGACAGTACCACATAGGTGGTAGCCCCCAACATGTATGTTGGGTACCAATGTGTACATGCAGCCATGTGTTATGTCATCTGTCCCTTGGTATCCACATATCCAGAGGTATTGTGGAGTCCCTCGGTGCATCACATAAGACATTAGGGGCCTGAAAGCATATCCACAAGGCTGTTGTACACCTATAATGACTGTCCATTATTGCCAGTCGTTGTTGTGTATGAACATGTCTGACATATACCCCAGGCATGTACCCTCACTCACACTACTCTATAGTAACTGTCATGGGTGTGTGTGGCACAAATGACCTTGGCCACAGATCACTACAGTGGCTGGCCTTGTCACATACATACATATGTGACCTATGACCTGAGAAGCAGCGGCACAATCTGTCAAAGGAAACAAATGTATTCATGTAGTATGCAGGCTTCACACCTATGTACTAATTGAGGTCACATGTACATATATTTACTTGCCACACAGATACATGATGTGTGCAATGCACATACTGTTTTAATCCTGATATGTTCTACCATAGTAAAAGCAAAACCCACACCGCATTGACCTACAGTGTCACACACACTCAACAATTGCAGGTTTCAAACCCCTACCGAACGATGCTATGATACTAAAGATATACATATTAACATGGCGCGCTATATGCTTTACTGGGTGTTTTGTTTTCTCCTGCTATATTTGTAGGATGCTGACATCATCAGACTTTCCAAAGAGGAATGTACCTCTTTTAATGTGTTTTCCCAGTCTCCAAAAAGGGCACTCCTCTCAAAGGAAATCACACACATACACCCCCACACCCAAATGCACACTGTCAGCATTTGCAGGATTCAAACCCCTACCTAACTTTGTTATGATACCAGAGAGCTACGCATTAACATGGCGCACTATATGCTTTACGGGGTGTTTTGTTTTCTCCTGCTATATTTGTAGGATGCTGACATCATCAGACTTTCCAAAGAGGAATGTACCTCTTTTAATGTGTTTTCCCAGTCTCCAAAAATGGCATTCCTCTCAAAGTAAATCACACACCTCCCCCCACACACGTTCAGCAATTGCAGGATTCAAACCCCTACCTAACTATGCTATGATACGAGAGAGATGCGCATCAACATGACACGCTATATGCTTTATTGGATGGTTTCTTTTCTCCTGCTATATTTGTAGGATGCTGATATCATCAGACTGGACATGGTAATGTGTGTACACTTTGTTTTATGCAATCCCAGGAATGAGCCATGTGGGTTGGCAGGTGTCAACAGCTTGAACAGGACCACATAATTCTTAGCTTGTGTGATCTACCAGTGGACAAATTGACATTCCTTCATATGTCAACACATATTTATGCACATATTTTTGGTTTTGTGGATACAACATGTGTCTGGGACGTTGATAAAGGGCTATTCAAAGTCTATGTGAGACATGTGTAGCTCCGTTCAGTGATGTATGTCCTGGGTGGCTGCCTTGCAAACAGTCTTGGATGTTTGGGAACCATGATCTGCACATGAACATACCACAGTTGGTAGGGTTGTGTGTTTGTCAGCTTCCAATAGCTCTGTTTATGACTTCAACCATGATGGACTCCATGGCTTTGCAGATCAGACTTCATAGGCTTACTGGACTATACTTCCCATGGTGTGTATTGCACCAACACTTGTGGGGAGTGCCATATGTTGCTGTAACACATTCAATGGTTCCAGATCCTGTGAAGAGGGTGAGGCTCAACAGACTGTTCAGGTGCAAGGTCTGTTTGTTCTGTAGTTCATTCATGACACATATAGGGAAACAATGTAATCCAATTGCTGCCATGCTTTTGGCTTTGGGGGGAGCTGTTCACCCATTCTACATGTGATATCTCCTGGTATGATGATAGGGACTTTCGTCAGTGGGAGGAGGTTATGTATATATATGGGCCTGTCTGACAGGATGTTGGCATTGTCAATCAGGTACAGTTGGCCCTGACTCAGGACATATATAAGTGTACATTGCTATTTATGACATAGCTGAAGGAGGTGTCATGATTCCGTCTGGACTCCTTCGCAGCTACTCTTTACAAAACACCGACAAACCTGAGCACTAATCCCTGTTATACTCTTTTTCACACTTAACACCCTACTGATCTTTTGTGATCAGTCTACAGAGTATGTCATCATAATATCCTGGCATGTCCAGGTGTCGGTTTCGTGTGTATTCTCCAGTCCAGCTGGTGAATATTGTGATTTTGACACAATGTCACAGCTGCCTCATGTACACAGACAACCCTCTCCTCCTCCCAACAAACTCAAATATATGTAAGAGATGCAACTATATAGACATACAGGAGGCTGAGCTCTCTCTACCCATGACTGGCACAGTCTATCAGGTGGTGAAGGTAACCACACACACCACTTATCAGTCTCACATAAATCTATAGCGACAGCAATCAAACCACATTATCACACATAAACATACTTGGAGGCTCTAAATAAACTCTGCCTAAGCAGCAGAGACCTCTAAAGCAGACACACAAACAACTGCTACCCTACTACAATACCAACATATCACATAGTTCACAATGTCAGTGTGCCACACTGTCACTGCCCTTCGGGCTAAACAACACATCTAATACACTTGTAATAGGTGACACTTATTGTCAGACACACTGATGTCCCACTCACCAGGCCGAACAAGGGGATGGTCACTTTGAGCTGTCGATCGGGTGCCAGTATCCACCACATAACACATGCACTCAGGTCACTCTAAAGCAAGTACAGAAATGGCTCCATCATTGTCCATGCTGGTGCGTAAAACCTCAGACATTCCTCCCTGGACCACATGACATGATACATAGAGGAACTCTCTGATCATGTAGCCCAGGCCAGTATGACCCTGACCTTGTGTAGCATCTTACACTCACCAAGTATGATGTCACAGTATACAGACAAACTTATCACATTTAACAGTTGGCTAACATATTGGTGTCATTCAAAGGGGATCCAGTGTCTGTCAGCCTGGGGTGACATGCTCGACATGCCACATAGCTTCGCTATGGACAGCTTGCACCTGTCACCCTTGGACTTTCGAATACTGGCTAAGGCTCTTGCTACCACCATAGTGCCTTTTTAAGCGGGGCTCAAAAGACAAACCCACCTCCATAGACATTACAGAGTAAATGAAACTAAGGGTAATGTTGCTCAACACCAGATGTGTTACCCTCAAATTGCACCCACTCAGAACTCTCCTCAGTATGGAGAATAGCAATATCTGTGCACTAACAGACACCTGGTTCAGGCTCACAAATGCACACCAGCACTACCAGGTTATATTTCATACCATGCTTTCTGACCACAAGACTCAGAATGGCCAACTCAAATAGGGGGAGTATCCATATACATCACAGATACACACACCTCCGGGTTAGTAGCACTGCACGAAGCATCGCAGACCAAACATATGCAACTAACATTGTGCAAAACTGCCTTTCAGTTTGTTGCCTGCTACAGACCACCCTCCCAAACTCAGGAACCACACTTGGCTTTCCAGTGAACACTGGAGAATATGAAGGTCTCCCCAAACACCATTATATTGGGTGACGTCAAATACCCAAACATTGACTGGGGATACTACTCAAGCCCCAACACCCTCGCCCAACAGTTGCTACTATTTGTAAACTCATATGCTATGGCACAACCGGTCACCACACCCACAAGAGGGGAAAACATATTGGACCTGATCATCACCAACATGGGGACTCTATGTTCCACACCAACGATATACCTCTCATTGGTAAGGTCGAACATACATTTATCTCACTGGACATCCATATCCCATCCCCACACCCATCCTGGGTAATCTTGGTGAACTTCTCAAAAGCAAACGTCTCACTTCTCCAAACCAAGGTGGTATCCTTCAGAGACCCTGGGACAGTGGTAAATATGGCTCAGACTGCTGAATCCTTTACATACACATTCTATGGACACCTAGTGGACTGCATGGATCGTGCTATCCCAAATAAGAACAAGACTCACTCCTCCAATGGTAGGGGACCTGTCTGGTAGACCCCGGCCATTAATAAGCTATACAATGAAAGGAGGAAGCTACTACATGATAGAGCACAATCCCAGACAGGGAAGGCATCTGTGATCTGTACTACCAGACAGCTACGATCACTCATGAATTTATTTAAGGCCCGCTTCTAACGGACAGTCTCAGAGTTTTAAGTGCTGGGCTGGGCTAGTGTACTGCCTATGTAATTGCCTGATTCTGATTGTTTTCACCTGCTAGCTCTGCTAGTACTCCCTGCTAGCTTCCTACTATTTGTTGTGCTTCCTTTTTCCTTTCTGTTTCCTCGGGGGGGGGGCAGCACCACGCACACAAGCGCAAACACGCTCACACCAGCTCACACATGCGCACACATGCTTACACGGACTAAAACTTGCTTATTCTTGTTAAAATGCGCGCACACCAGTGCAAACGCACTTACAACTCTTTAAACAGCCTTATAGGTTCATAGGTAAGTACTAGGCTATCTGCCCATGGGCATTTATAAGCCTAGCCACAGAGTGATGGCTTTCGCCTCCCCATTAGATCAGTAACCTGGGCCTCTGTCAACAGGGCTCTTGAAGTGATCCCAGGGTAGAACTTACGATTACCCATCCACTCATCAAGATTTCTCGTGAAAAGGGTCAGAGAGGAGCTCTGTCGTATATGGATTGGGATTCTATTCCAGAGTGCGGGGAGTCGCTGGGACAGGAATCTATCCCTCCAGCATGTCCTGTTTATTGTTGTACATAGGTTCAAGTTGCTAGAATGAGTGATTCTGAGGGATCTCGTTTTTCTGAGGTGAAGCATGTCCATTAGTTCAGGGTTTGACATGGCCCTATACGTCAGACATAGGTCACCTCTGAGAAGACGGTAAGCGACTGAGAAGAGCTGGAGCTTTTTTAGTCATGCTTCATATGGTAATTGTTTAAGGCCCTTAATCCTCTTAGTGAGGTACTTCTGTGGTCTTTCTAGTTGTTGCAGGTGTCTAGTGAGGTGCATCCCAAATGGGGCATTGTACTCTATTATGGGCCTAATGAGTGAGGAGTAAAGGGGCACAATCACCTCCTTGGATCTGGATGAGAAACCATTTGTGATCAGGTGTGCCACATAGAAGGATTTCCTGACCGTTTTGGCTATGTGGTTATCAAATGAGAGCATGCTATCTACTTGGGTACCCAGGTCCCTAATTACTTCTTCTGTACTTAGTGGATTCCCATCTATTTGGTAGTTTGTAGGTACTTTGTTTTTCCCAAATGGGATTACTATGCATTTTTTGGCATTTAGCTTGAGGCTGTGACTTTGACACCGGGTGTTTGTCTCTGTGAGACCCTTTTGCAGGATGTCTGTGTCAGCTGGAGAGTCAATGATTGCACCCGATTTACAGTCATCTGCGAACTTGATTAGCCACAGTCCCTCCGCCTTTGCCTGTACTTCGGAGAAATATATACCGAACAGGAGGGGTCCCAGGACTAAGCCCTGTGGGACTCCGCTTGTGACTGGTTTAGAGTCAGACATGGTGCCTGCCACTCTTACCATGTGGGTTCTGTCTGAGAGCCAATTGGCAACCCATCTCATGACATAGGGGTTAATATTTTAAGCTGATGAGTTTGTCTATGATTCCTGAGTGTGGGATGGTGTTGAACGCCTTAGCGAGGTCCAGATATGCTGTGTGGACCACCTTCCCTTCATCTATGGCCTTGTTGACTGTTTCGAAGAAGTCGACCAAGTTCAGGAGGCAAGATCTGCCTTTAACAAAGCCGAACTGGGTGGGGTCCAGTGTCTGGAGGTTCCCAATGTCCCTGTTAATGAGCTCCATGATAATGCATTCCATGGCTTTGCAGACCAAGCTAGTCAAGCTTATAGGGTGATAGTTCCCAGGGTCAGTTGTGGCACCACCTTTGTGGAGTGGTACGACTGTTGCTGTATGCCATTCTTTGGGTACATAGCCTGTAGAGAGGCTGAGTTTGAATAGTGATTTGAGATGGGGGGGTTAATTCATTTTGAAGCTCGTGTAAGACACAACCTGGGATAACATCTGGTCCCATTGATGCTGTGTTTTTGGCCTTGGCAAGGGCTGTCTTTACTTGTGTGTCTGAGATATCTGGAGCACCACATTCTTCTGGGATGGGTGCTAGCCCCTATGGTGGAGAGGGAGGGGTGAAGTTTGCACTGAACTTGTCAGCCAGGATGTTGGCAATGTCAGTTGGTTCAGTGTATTTATGGCCATTATGCACTAGCTCAGAGCATATCTGAGAGTTTGTGCCTAGACTCTTGACATAGTTAAAGAAGGCCTTGTGGTTATCCTTGGAGTCATTGGCTATTTTTCTTTCGAAGTTGGCCTTGGATGATTTAATGAGGGAGCGCAGTTTTTTACTGATGTTAATCAGAGATGCCTTCTTATTTTGGGATTTTGTTCTATCTTGCAGGAGTTTCTTCCTTCTGTTGTAAAGTTTATTTATGGCCAGGGTCCACCAGACTGGCTTCCTCTTTTTTGAGGAGTTGGTCTTGGTTTTGCTTGGGATAGCTCGGTCCATGCATTCTTGAAGGTGTTCATAGAATGCACTTGCAAAGGATTCTGCCGATGGGTCATCATTTTCCATTTGACTGGGAGCTTTGAAACTTCCCACCTCGGTCTTGAGGAGTGTGAAGTTGGCTTTAGAGAAATTTTTTACCTTGATTTCCTTGAGTGGAGGGGGGGGGTCGGGATGTGGATGTCCAGTGTGATTAGTTTGTGATCTGATCTTATCAATGATGAGTTTACCTCAGGTGTGGAACATAGGTTCCCCATATTGGTGATGACCAGGTCCAGTATGTTGTCACCTCTTGTGGGAGTGGTGACCAGCTGTTCAAGGGCGTTTGAGTTTATAAACTCAAGGAAGCATTGGGCTAGGGCGTTTGAGCTTGAGTAGTTTTCCCAGTCAATGTTTGGATAGTTGAAGTCACCCAGTAGCATGGTGTTGGGTAGAATCTTCAAACTTTCTAATGTTCTCAGGAATGCTGCGTGAGTGTCCTGAGACAAGGTGGGAGATCTGTAGCAAGCTATAAATTGAACAGTCAATTTACCTGCTGTCAATTGCACTTGGATGGTCTCAGGTTCCGCGTGCTGTGCTACTAACCTGGAGGTATGGGTGTTCTTGATGAATATGGACACACCTCCTCCTTTTGTGTTCCGGTCCTGGTTTTGGGACCTAAAGGTATGGTAGTAGTTATAGCCTGGTAGTGCTGGGGTGCTCTCTGGAGCCTTGAACCAGGTTTTTGTCACTGCACATACATCGATTTCGTCCATACTATGGAGATCCTTGAGTGCATGCATTTTGAGGTTTAGACATCTGGCGTTGAGCAGCATTACCCTCAGTTTTTGTTTATTATTGTTGTTTATGGAGGCGGGTTTGTCTTTTGAGCCTTGCCTAAAAAAGGCAGTATTGGGGTGGCAAGAGTCTTGGCCAGTATTCGAAAGCCCAGGGGCAACAGGTGCAAGCCGTCTCTGGCGAAGCAACTTGGCTTGTCAAGCATGTCGTCCCAGGCTGACAAGTACTGGATCCCCTTTGAATGACACCAGTGGTTTAACCAGTTGTTGAAACTGATCATTTTTTCTTCGTATGCTGGCATGATTTTGGGTGAGGGCAGGATGCTACTCAGTGTTAGAGTCATACCAGCCTGGGCTACATGGTCAGAGAGCTCCTCCATGTCTCTTTTCATGTAGTCCAGGGAGGTACATCTCAGGTCATTTACGCCAACATGTACAATGACAGATCATATTTGTACTTGCTGTGGAGTGACCTGAGTGCATGTGTTATGTGGCGGATTCTGGCACCCGGCAAGCAGCTTACAGTAACCTTCTCCTTGTTCAGTCTAGTGAGTGGAATGTCGGTGTGCCTGATGATAGAATCATCGATTACTAGTGTGTTATTTAGCCTTAGGGGCTGTTTTTGCTTGGCACACTGACGTTGTGATGTATGTGTTACCTGGTTTCTGTTGTGGGGTGGGGGGTTGCTTGGGTGTATGCTTGGGAGGTCTCTGTTGTTTAGGCAGGTTCTTATTTAGAGCCTCCAAGTATGTTTTTGCGTGTTTCTGAGAGTTGTTTTCTGGTGCAGCTATGGCTGGTCTATGTGAGTCTGGTAATGTGGTGCTAGTGTTGCCCTTCTCCTTGTGACTGGTTGAGCCAGTCGTGGGTTGAGAGAGCTTAGCCTCCAGTTTGGCTGTGTAGCTGCATCTCTGCCATATGTTTGTGTTGATTGGGAGGAGGAGGGGGTTGTCTGTGTACATGAGGCAATTGTAACATTGCCTCAGGATGCCCAGATTCACTAGCTGAACCAGAGAGCACCCTGAAGCTGTCCCTTGAACATGCCTGAATAGATGGTTGGGACTGTATTTCTGATTGGATGAATAAAGAGCCTTATACTTCCTGAGTATAGGGCTGAAGTGCAAGCTGTAAGCTAGTGCTAGTTTTAGTGAGTTTTAGTGAGTGCCGGTCTTAAATTGCCTTATTCCAAATGCTGGGTTGAAGTGTTTCAAGTTTCAAGGGAAAACTGTAGTGCCGACTTCGTGGAGCCTGGAATAGTTTAACCGCAGTTAAACAGCGCTGCACAGTGCGCAAAACTGTGCTAAGCAGTTTTTATACCAGGGAGATCAAAAAGGATAGAAATTAGCCCAAAATGGCCAATGAGCTACAAGTTGCTGGGCTGGGACCACTCCTACAGGGACAGATAGGCTACTCAGAGTTCCCTCTCTCACAGTGAACAAGGAGGCCACCTAACTATCCAAGTATGATATGGGCAACACAGGAACCTTTACCACAGTCCTGGATTCAGCAAAGCCTGAAAACTGGACTAGACTGGTTCAGAAAGGCGGGAAAACAAGGATTTTTTTTTTCAGAAACAACAGAAATGCAGAGCTTAAATTACTTTAAATACACAGAGGAGGCTAGCGCACTTGAGTGTGTAGCCTGCGACTGTGTTACAGGTAACTTAAATGCAAAAATGACAAACCGTAACTTTTTTTCAAGTGAAACAAGGAAATAAGTACAGTAAGCAATGCAGATATCACTAGAGATCCACAGAAGCGCTGAAAAGCCGCGTTTTAGGTGGAATTAGCGTTTCAGGGAAATAACAAGCAAACAAACAACAAGCATACAAGCAAACCTATATTCAGCAGGCCTGGATCTAGTCTATGCTACAGCAAACAAGGTGTATCAATTTCAGTAAGAAACAGTTCAAATATGCAGGCACTATAAGCCTTTAACCAGAAATTTCCAGCTCAGAAGGGCAGAGTCCAGCCTGTCCTCCCACAAGAGTGCAGACCACGAACCTTCTTAATGTAAAATAATTGGCCTGAAGCCCAAGTGCTTAAACCAGAACTAATACACTTTTAGAATAACAGTCACTGAGCCCTCAATCAGCAGTTCCCAACTTTGAAGGATTAACCTTCTTATACATGCTTACTCCAGCTTAAACGCGTGCACTCACACTTACACGCGTGCACACTGTCTTACTCGGGTTTACAGGTGTGCACACACGCGCATACACGCTCAGCAAGAAACTTTGGTGTTATCCATGGCATACACCTTCAATTTCTTGCCTTTACCTAGCCTACCTGTTGACACACCTCTTTCAATGATGTGTAAATGGCAGCTGACACATGCCACTCTGCTCCAATGAGCTTCACTTCTTTCATACATACCCCCCTCGTGATGTCACCTATCTTCTACTCTGTTACTCCCCTTGTCCTACTCCTACACTCCACTGGCTGTGCTCATTTGCTATGTAAACATGCGGTTCACTATCCTAACCCTCATTTGCATAGGATTGCCTACTAATGCTTGGTTACATCTCTTAGACTGAGCTTCTCCCCTTAGCAACCTGTACTCAGTGACCATGTTGTCTTCAGCCTGCCATTCACTTACATTGTAAATTCATATTAGCATTAAAATCCACATTTGTGGATCTTCATTATTGATTTTCTGGTTTTTAGAGCGCAGTACATTTGCACGACGCTGCGCTATGCTTAAACCCGGAGATCAGGATGAAAAAAAAAGTTATTTTATTTTTATTTTGTATCACTTAATGTTGCCAATGGCCATATTTTTGGACATTGGCATGCTTCCTCATGTAAATGCATCCTTTTTTTGGAGCTGTCACAGCTCCGTTTTGCTATTTGCAGAACCATACTCAGTTGTCAACTGAGTACATTTCTGCAAATAACACTACTCCTACTCGGACAGGTTCGGGTTTCCTGGATCGCATATTTACCTCATTTGCATAGCTTTCGCCAGCAATTGAGGTAATTTGCATATCCAAGCCCTGTCTGTGTAGGACTCATTTTGAGAGGTCTGTTGCATGCCCCTACCGGATGTTCCTGGATCGCTCGGTGGACATGTTGGCTGCATGGAGTCTTACTCTACTCTTAGACTCCGTGCAAGCCTTCATGAATCCGGCCCATAGAATTTCAATTCAATCAGAAACAAGCTATGATTAATAGAATCCAGTTTTTACTAGCTGATGATAGGTGATTCCTATCAGTTTTATCTTGCCCAGTTCATATTATAATTAAAGGCACAGGCAATAATAGAAGGTTATTGTATGTGACATGAGAAAATATAGCTTTATCTAAAATATTTAATAACAGGAAATAGTAGAAACTGCCCCGATTGATTCTGCTTTGTTTCACAAGATCATAGGAAGTTACTAGACTAATGGTCCTAGGGCCCTTACAAGCCTAGCCAAGTTCTGCCCTTGTTTCCATGATCAGCACATATTTCCCCTGTTCAAGAGAAACACAGATTGAACCCCCAGGGATAATTTATGGTTACCCATCCAATCATCCATATTGAGCTTGAAGAGGGCCAAAGAGGTTGTCTGTTGGACATGAATTGGGAGTCTTTTCCACAGGTGCGGTAACCTCGGGGAGACAAATCTCTCCCTCAGGAGGTTCTATTAAAGTCACATATCAGGTTATGGTCTTTAGAGTGAGTAATCCATGTGCCCTTGGACTTATGGATATGCAGCATTTCCAGTAAAGCAGAGTCAGAGATTGCCTTATGCACAAGGCAGAGACCACCTCTGAGTAGTCTGTATCAAATGGAGTAAAGGGACAGTGATTTCAGCCAATCCACATAGGACAGATGCTGAAGACCTTGAATTCTCCTTGTCAGGAATGTTTGTGGTCTCTCCAATTGCTGAAGGTGCCTGGAAAGGTACATACCAAAAGGGGCATTGCACTCAGTTATTGGCCTGATGAAGGAAGAGTACAGGGAGTTATAACTTCTTTTTTTCTGTAGGCAATGCCCTTACTTATTAGATGAGCAATATAGAATCCCCTTTTTACTACTGTGGAGACATGATGACCACAGGTAAGGTTGTTGTCAACTTGTGTGCCCAGGTCTCTCACCACTGTGTGCATGCTTAGGGTGTTTCTATTGATGTGGTAATTAGACAGAACATCTATCTTACCAAAAGGGATGATGACACTTTTTTGCATTGAGTTTAAGGCTGTGACTTTGACACCAATCATTTGTTTGTGTAAGACCCTCTTGTAGGATGTTGACATTGTTTGGGGATTCTATGACTGCTCAAAGTTTGCCGTTGTCAGCAAAGTTTATCAGCCATAGACCTTTAGTTTTTGCTTCTACTTTGGAGAAATGGATTCCAAATAGTAGAGGTCCCAGGACTGATCCCTGTGAAACACCACTGGTTATGGGTCTGCTGTTGTATCCCTATATTTAGACTGTATGGGTTCTATTGGTGAGCCAATTAAAAACCCACCTAATGATATAAGAGTTGTTACCTAGCTGGGTGAGTTTGTCAATAATGCTTGAGTAGGGAATAGTGTCAAAAGCTTGACCAAGTCCAGGTAGGCTGTATGCACAATTTTCCCCTCATCCAGGGCTGTGGTAACTGTCTTGAAGAAGTCCACCAGGATTAGATCTTACTCTAACAAATCCAAATGGAGTAGGGTCAAGTGTTTGGAGATTACCTATGTCTTTGTTGATAAGGTCCATGATGATTCTCTCCATGGCCTTGCAGACAAGGCTAGTCAGGCTAATAGGTCTATAGTTCTGGGGTCATTGGAAGCACTGCCTTTGTGCAATGGGATAACGGTGGCCATTTTCCATTGAGCTGGGATGAAGCCGGTGCTTAGACTATGATTGAAAAGAGTACCCAATGCTGTTGCTAATTCTTGTTGGAGCCCATGTAGGATGCAGCCTGGTATGTTATCAGGTCCCATGTGTGATCGGGACAGGGGAGTGAAATTGCCACATAACCTGTCAGCTAACAGGTTTGCTATGTCTGCAGGCTCAATATATGTGGTATCATTAATTACCAGTTTGACGCAAGTCTGGGTCTTACCTTTTAGGTTACGAATGTAACTAAAGAATGCCTTATAGCTGTCTTTAATTGAGGACGCTAATTTGGATTCATAGTTTGCTTTGGAGGACTTCACAAGAAGTCTTATTTGCTTGTTTATGCTGAGGAGGGAGTGTTTCCAGTTTAGGGCATGCTCCCTCTTACTTTTGGCCAACAATAACTTTCTCCTGTTGTAAAGCCTGTTAATGGCAGTTGTCCACCAGGCTGCTTTGGTCTTTCTTGAAGAGTTTGTTTCGGTCCTATCAGGTATGGCCACATCAATGCAGTTATATAGGTGTTTGTAAAAAGCAATGGTGTAAGACTCTGCATAGTTGCCAGCTCGATCTGAGGAGGGAGGTGCAGTGAAGCTATTTATGCCATCTGTAAGAAGGATATAAATTGCATTGGAGAAGATTTTTTAGATTAGTTGCTGCTGGGGCGGGCTGGGGGGGGTGGTGTGATAGTTACTTTGAATGAGACTGATTTGTGGTCAGATCTGACAAGGGATGACCTCACAGTGGGGGTACCACAGTGGTTCCCCATATTGGTAAGCACTAGATCCAAGATGTTGGCGCCCTTAGATGGGGTGTCTACCAGCTGGTCCAGGGAGTTGGAGTTAATGAACTCTAAGAATCTTTAGGCAAGTGAGTTTGAGCATGAGTAATTTACCCAGTCAATGGATGGGTAATTAAAATCACCCAGAACCATGGTGTTCTGGTGTATATTGATGGATATCAGTAGATCCAAGTAGGCAAGGTGGTTGTCTTTATTCATGGAAGGAATCCTGTAGCTGGCAATGACTTGAACAGGTGTTTTACTGACAGTTAGTTGCACCTGAAGTGTCTCCAGGGAATCATACTGTTTAAGGTGTATTTATCTGGGTCCCTATCAGATTATTGAAGTTTCAAACCTTTGAACATCATACAGCCGAGACCATATGATCAAAGTTTTGAAACTTCGAACCTTTTGAATGGAGATCACCGTACACTGCGGAATGGGAAAGCTACCATTTTCCTCACTGTAGTGAGATCTCGGAGTTGGTATATTTAATTAGCAGAGAGTGTGGGGGGCACAGCCACCTATACTGGGGGTGAAGGGGACTAGACCCCCTGCAAAAATATTATTATGTCTCAAAGTTTCAAAACCTTGATCATATGGTCTCGGCCGTATGATGTTCAAAGGTTTGAAAGTTCAGTAATCCGATAGGAACCTATTTATCTTCAATGAATATTGATACACTACTTCCTCTAGTTTTCATGCCTTCCTTTCATGGTCTGATTGTGTGGTAGGAGGTATGATCCAGTATGGCTGAGGTGTTGTCCACAACCTTGAACCAGGATTCCATGACTGCACAGATATCAGTGTCTTCCAAGGTGAGGACTGCTTCCCGTGAGTACAGTTTCATGCTAAGGGTCCTAGCATTTAGCAGCATAACCCTGAGGTTGTTTTCTGATGAAATGTTTACTTCAGGAATTTTGTCCTTGTGACATTGCCTAAAAAGGACACTATGAGGGTGGCAAGAGCCTTTTGCCAGAAGCCGGAATCCCAGGGGTGACAGATAAAGACCATCTCTAGCAAAGCATCGAGGTCTATTGATCATGTCATCCCAGGCTGACAGAAGCTGGATCCCCTTAGAATGACACCATTAACTAAGCCAGTTATTAAAGTCAATGATTTTCTGTTTATATTGTGGTATCATCCTAGGCGAGGGTAATATGCTACTCAAGTCTAGGGACATACCTGCCTGTGACACATAAACAGAGGGCTCAATCATGTCTTTCTTCATGTAGTCCAGGGAAATACATCTCAGGTCGTCACACCAACATGTACTATGACTGAATCATAAGAGTGCTTGTTGTTGAGAGACCTGAGTACCTGCATGATCTGATGAATCCTGGCATGGGAACGACAGCTGACCGTGACTTTCTCCTTGTTCACCCTGGTGAGGAGGGCATCAGTGTATTTCTCTATAGAGTCTCCTATGATTAAAATATTTGGAGTGGATTTATGCTGCCTTATAGGCTTTGATGGTGAGACACTTGTGCTTGTGTCATTATCTGTATTGTGTGTTTTGGGTGCTGTGGTTGGTTTTGTATGTATGTGTTTTGGAGGTCTCTGGTGTTGAGGTAGATTTTTTGTGGGTACCTCGGCATATGTTGGTCTATGTGTAGGCTGTGTGTCAAGAGTAGGAGTTGTGGTAGGTGGGTTGACAACCCACTCTGTATTGCTATATATTGCATGAGAGAACTGTGATTCCAGAATCATAATGTAGGTGCATGCAGCGGTTAGCGTTGCTGCCTCACAGCAAGAGGTTCTCCTGTTCAATTTTCGGCTGGGGTGCTTTCTGTGCAGAGTCTGCATGTCCTCCCTGTGGTCGTGTGGGTTTCCTCCAGGTGCTCCAATTTCCTCCCACATCCCAAAGACATGCTGTACATGGATTGGTCACTCTAAATTGGCCCTAGTTGCGAGTGTGTGTGCATGTGTGTGTGCTTTCTGTGGAAGGTTGGGCACCAGGCTGGCAACTTGACACTGTAAAACTCCACTGCCAATCATGAGCAGACAGGTGATCCACTGTGGTGACCCCTATCTGGGAAAAGCCAAAAGAAGAAGAATGTAGGTGCATCTCTCACAAATGGTGCAGGAGTGATTTAGAAGTAGAGGGCTGTCTGTGTACATGAGGTAGTTGCTACATTGCCTCAGTAGATCCATGTTAACTAGGCTGGTAGGAGAAAAGGAGGGAAACTGACAGTTAACGATCCTAGGAATAATCTTGGTCTGGTTATAACAGCTGAAGAGGGAATACGGCAGGAGAAGATATAATTATGTTTAGGCATGAAGAGCTCTGGTTTAGGTAATATTTGTGAGGCTAGAAAGCAGGCGTCTGTAACTGGCAATCCCTCACGCAGTAGTGAACGATTCTGCAAGATGCTCAAACAGGCACAAACAAGCACATACCGGTTCAAACATAGGCTTTTAAAAGCAAAAAAAAAAAAAAAACAAAAACAGGAAACAGCCAAAGTTCAAATTAGTCAATCAAAACACCCCACACAGATCCTTGCAACAGTAACCCTAGCTAAATCAGTCCAAACTGTACCTTCCTGCCACTAGGGCACAGGGGTGTCTCTCCAGGCAAAAGATTAACTGTATTACAATAGCCAAAGGTCACAAACAGTGGTAGATCCATCAAAAACTGAGCTTAGTCTATTCTATTGTTTTTCAAGTGCAGCAAACAAGTAAAAAGAACAAAACAAGCAGATGAACAGTAATTACAGTTGTAAGAGGAATTCAATTTGCAGACAATCTAAACAAAATGCAGTAAAATACAGTTGCACAGTTTAAACAAACAAATATGCAGCAAATATTGTTTTAATTAATCAGAAAGTGCAGAAAACAGTTGAAAATAAGCACTTCTTGTTTGTAGTCTGATTTGAAAGGGCCTGCTTAGGAAAAGGGATAAAGGATGACATGTTTCACAGAGATGGGGATATACTTGTAGCCAAAGACACATCTCAAAACATCTGAGCATTAAAAATCACAGCACATGCCTCAAAACCTCATAGATGATGTACAGAAAGAGGAGTGCCTTCATGGAAGAGGAAGTATTCAGACAAAAGGTCACATATGGTCTATGGTTGGTGTCGTTGTCAGGGATGACAATAGTTTAATTTTTTTAAAAAAGTCAGCGAATCTAGGAAGAACAAGGCTATGGCTTTGAAGAAAAATTATAAACCTGTACTTAAATAATAACAGTTGAGAGGGGTACAAGACTTAACATCTCTGCAATATTGAGCAACATTCCAAATGTCAATCACTAATGTGCAACTGTGGAGTTTGTGCAAGAAAGATCAACATTATGGTATTTTAGAGATTTCTCTTTTCTCTGGGAAAGTGCAAACTCAGAGCAGGCATATATATATAATACATATATATATATATATATATATATATATATATATATATATATATATATATATATATATGTTCATAGGTTCATAGGTTGGCACTAGGCTATCGGCCCTAAGGCCTATACAAACCTAGCCATAACAATTCCCTGGACATTTCTTCCCACAATATTTACTTCCCTGGACCCCTGTCTAGCAGGGTAACTGACGTGATCCCTGGAGTGAATTTCCTATCTCCCATCCAATCATCAAGGTTCCTTTTGAAGAGGGCCAAGGAGGTGCTCTGTTTGACATGTATGGACAGTCTATTCTAGAGTATGGGGAGTGTGTGTGTGTGTGTGTGTGTGTGTGTGTGTGTGTGTGTGTGTGTGTGTGTGTGTGTGTGTGTGTGTGAGTGTATAGATGCTGGACACTGTCGAATTGTAGCTTGATCAGCAGTGTGTCTGGATAAGTAGATACACTGAATGCATACTTTGGTGAGTGTGGTATTCATCAAAAGCAGGGAGTTTAAATAGTTTGTATGGTAAGTTGTTTGGGGTGGAAACATCTGTGAGTGCTTCTCGATTAGGGTTAGAGTAAGTACTAGGTAATGGGACAGAGCTAGTGGTGTGTGTGTGTGTGTGTGTGTGTGTGTGTGTGTGTGTGTGTGTGTGTGTGTGTGTGTGTGTGTGTGTGTGTGTGTGTGTGTGTGTGTGTGTGTGTGTGTGTGTGTGTGTGTGTGTGTGTGTGTGTGTGTGTGTGTGTGTGTGTGTGTGTGTGTGTGTGCGTGTGTGCCCAAATGTTTTGCAAAGTGTGAGTGAGTATGGCAAGTATTACAGAAGTCAACAAATACAAGGAACACATGGATGCAATCAAAACAAGAGATCAGTCGTATACCATTTAAATAATACAATTATGCATATATACATAATAAACTTGAGGAAAGAGCAGTACATGTTAGAAAAGTACTCACTAAGACTTGGTGGAAAATACCGAATGCAATGTAATAAAGAGCAGTTGGCAGCAATGATTCACCATGAGAAGCAGAAGAAAGAACAATCACTATGGGCTAAAATAGGAAGTGACTGAACATTTACAGACCGGAGCTAAACTATTGAGCTTTATGGAATTTAGAATTGTAAAGAGAGGAAAATAAAGAGTGGAAGAAACAAAGGTTGAGAACCATATAGACAGGTATAATTGTTATGTGCAGTAATGGGTGTTACAGAGATCAACTATTCTCACAAAACATTTACAAGCATTGTCTTTAGTGAGACAATTTAAAATTAATTTTTCAATAAATGAAGTTGTTCAGTATTCTTTAAGTGTCCTGGAATGCTATTCCATGTGAGTGGAGCAACTTTAGAGAAAGCTATTTTACAAATATTAAGAGTGAAAGAAAACCTTAACAGTTGTTCGTGAGGGAGTAGGTTTGGCTTCTAATTCGTATATAGGTTTTGATTATTATTAATGCTATCTATGATTTTATGTGTGTTCTAATCCAGTTATTCCTAAAAGTTTTGGAATTCCTATGGTGCATGTGGATGAAGTGAATATTTTTTTAGGCCAATCATAACAGCAGCGAGCTCGAAGACTGAATCCATGACCTTAATAGTAGGAAAAATGCTGATCCATTTCTTGGTCTAGACACCCTCATATGTGAAAGATACTTTTGATCTGATAAACTCAGTATGTTCCATTATAAACTGAAGGGATTGATTTATTACTCTGGACATTAACTTGATCTATCCTGTGATTTTCCTGGACGATGGGACATTTTCCTCTCACACTGTTTATGAAGTCTAAGGATTGGCTAACTGAAGTTTAAGTGTTTGTGATACAGTGCTTTTTGTATCTCAGTTCAGAGAATAATAAAGTTTGCATTTCATGAGCAATGATTTTGTTGAGCATCAGGTGTAGCAATGGGTGACCATATGGTCCCAGCTTTAGCCAATATTTTTGTGTCCCATTGGAAAGAAAGATATGTGATGTATCTACATTACACAGATGAGATTTTTTTCTAAAGGGGTACTGTAGGCATTTTTCATGATTTCTTAAAATATCTGAACAATACTATTACATACTTGCACTTTACCTGCATACCATTCCTAGATAATGCAATTTATTAAGTACTGCAGTCCAGGGATATTAAATATATATTTATACCACAAACCATGCAAACCATGTTACAGTACTTCATTTTAAAGTCATGATAGTGGAAATCCCAATTATCTGAAGCTGAACTTGATAAAAAGCCAAACTGTAAAACCTTCTTCTGTTTTTAATGGGCATATGGAATCTGCGTATAATAATAAGCTACTTATTGAGATGTTTGTTGTTAGAGGTTGTGACTTCCCTCTTCTGGGTCAGTAATCACAGAGCCTCAATCCTGACCACTGACACTGGTGAAGGACGTTCACTTGGAACAAAGATAGATACACACAGTATTTTCAGATACAGCTCTCTGCACCAAGCACAATTTCCCTTAAGAGCACACAGGGAGCACAGTCAGTCCTGGGGCAGGGTTTCCATCTTTCTCTCCAGGCCCTAGATAAGACTCCCCACTGACAGAGCTGTAGAACTGACTCCTCAGCTGAGTGTTCCAAGTCAAGTCCTCTTCCACCCTCTATGTGAAACCAGTGTCTTGTGTCCCTGCTCCAAGTAGCTGATACATACACTCTTTGAGATTTGATTTTCACACACACACACACACACACACACACACACACACACACACACACACACACACACACACACACACACACACAGACACACACACACACACACACACACACACACACACACACACACACACACACACACACACACACACACACACACACACACACACACTTGACAAAGACTGGCACAGATTTACCAGCTATGCCCCCTCTGCCTAGACTATAAGGTAGATATTGCCACCAGATCACTACAGAGTCAGCTACTCTAAGGCTCTTACAGAGTATCCAATTATACTGAGTAAAATTAATACTAATACAAATGGTAATGTTTGACCAATGCAACAAGACTTTCAGGAGTGGCCACAGTGTCATCAAATAAATTTAAGTACTCTTGCAGTTTAAAATATTCTCTAAAAGCCCAGCCACAATGAAAAGTTTAAATATATTTAATAATAAATAATAAAAGAACATGAAAATACTAAATATCCATTCACAATAAACACCAGCGTTTCAATCACAGGAAATATTAAAAATAACACAGAGTGAAAGGTTCACACAGATACAAAAAAAAACAATACTTAACAAATCGCACTATATTTTCCTGACTGATTTAAAAAAATACTGCCCCCTAGTTCACTTACAAAAGCAAGGCAAGGTGATGTGGATGAGTGGTCTTTCTTTGTCAAGTTTTACAAACAGACTGCCTTGAGACTTCTGTCTCATCTAGCATTAAGGCATCATTTCAGTGCTAGATTACAGAATGGCATCACATACATCTGGTCATCTGACTTCTGGTTCCCACACTACCCCTGTTACTAGAAACTGAACCAGAATCTTGCACATGTGTCATAATACACACACAGAGCTTTGCTAAGATGTGTTATAGCATCTAGAAACTTTAAAACGATTTCAAAAAGTTTCACCCTAACAGGATAGCAATTAGTTCACCCCTAAGGACAATACAGTAGGATTCCTAGTCCTGGTTTTCATAGACCTTTTGTCTCTGGCTGCAATCAGGACTGTAAGATACAATCTTTATGGCCTAAACCAGGTAATTTAATTTCAAACTATTTTTCAAAGTTAGCTGGACTGAGATTAACCTCTTCTCTTCCAGTATCATCCATTACAATATATTCATTTCAACAGTTACAATACAGTCTGACATATAGATGTATTTCTTTTCTGTCCAATAGGGCCCACTGTTGGTGCATTTTTAACACAATCAGCTTTACAAATACATTTTCAACACAAACACCTGTACAAATCAGTTTGATATACAAATGGCATAGTTCCTTACAAAGCTCCAGCTAGCTATGTTGGCATATGTTACACATCCACTGCCCTACTTCCTTTGGCATCGCTGGCACTATCTCACATTATCACAGGGGTTATCCAGTTAATAAAGTCAATTAAAGTGGTCAGTGAGTTTATCACCAGGAGGTATACTAGCTATCCACCTGCTGTTTGTAATACCACCTGCTGTTTACAATACTGTGTTACTCCATGCCACATGGCAATACAAGTCCGAAGTCCAACATTATCCACATAGGGATATAATTTAGTATAGGTAGTTTCAATATTAAATAGTTGAAAGAAATGGCACATCCTTGAGACACATTTACTGATCAGAAATGAGGCTGGTAAAAAAATATATATTTTTTTTCACTTTAAAAGTGATATGCTGTCCCTACTTGAAAGAAATAGAGATATTAGGACAGATGATACTATGGTTCAGATTAGTAAGCCAAAAGGTACCTATCCTTGTCATTTATGTAAGGTATGTACAGTCCCAGCTGCATACATTTGCAAAAAATAAAGTGTATGGTAATAATGAATGATACACTTGTTTGAGTGAGAAAGTAGTTCATGTCACCACTTGTTCTAACTGTGTTGCATTCTGTGCTGATCATATGAGTAAGAATCTATAGAAGCACATACTGAACCACTTATATTCCATAAAAAATACACAAAGAATACAATGCATTATAGAGACATGCAAAGGTCTGCCCATATTTTAGAAATGTAGTGTTTTATGTACTTGAACAAGCTGCTATTTCAAAGAAGGGTGGTGAAATTGATATAATACTGGATCATAGAGAACTTTAATGGTAAATTGTGTTAGCGGCCAACACCTCCCTTTGTCTAAAGGAACATATAAATATTAAATTGAGGCACTTAAAAAGTAGCATTAGCCACATTAACCTAAATGTTCCTTACATTGCAAGCTAAGCAGTGTCAGGCTAAGCTAGAACTCTGATAGGAGGTAATTTATGGAAATTTGTAGAAATGAATGTGATTTGAAAATTTTGTCTTAATACTTGTATTTTATTTGTGGTTTTATGTCATGTGACACTGTGGATTGTTGTTTAATAAAAATGTGTGTTTGTTTATTGTCTGAAATCAGTTATAAGGAATGAAAGCACTCACCACAAAATGTTATTATAAACATGGCTATCTGATTTCGGATTCATATTTATGCACGTACACACACACACACACACACACACACACACACACACACACACACACACACACACACACACACACACACACATTTACAGCTGGAGTGCAGAATTTCACTGACTTTCACATACCCCTAATGTCTTTATTGTTTTATATGGAAATTTTTAAAGTTCATTTTGCCATCCACGATAATCATTGAATCTTGAGCATATGCAACTGGTCTCAATATATTGTCTTAAAATGTTAGTTGTGCCAAAATTGCTTTTTCTTGGGGTATAACACACAATTCTTCAACATCCAAACAAAAACACATCCTAAGTGCATTACCACTGAAGTTATTCAACACTTCCTACTCCATTTTGAGTTTCTCCTCACTACAAATCACTGTGCCCATTTTGATGCTCTCTAGGACATCACAACAGTCATGTTATCAAAGATAGGAATGATTATAGTAAATGAAAAACACCAGAAAAGTGCATGGTAGAAAATAGAATTCAGTGACAAGTTATACGACTTATGCTTTTCACAGCTGAACAGATATAAATTTATCAAGAAGAAATTCAATGAGGCATTCTGTGTGTGTTCCATAACCATTTGGTAATGGTTTGATGCTTTATAATAAAATATAAATGTCCTGTTTCACCCATATGTTTTTTTTTTTTTAATTTTGGAAAATAATATAAAAGAACTGAGTATGACAGAAATAAAGTGAAAAACATCAGAAATTTAACTATCTCTTACAAGTCTAAACATCTGTATGACAAAAGCCTGATGGTCTTTTTAATGTATATATTTGATAGTATGCTTTGTTTTGTTATACTATGCAGAAAATGCCTTCTTTGTAGATGATGACTAAAATACATGGTTTTAGGTTTTGAGAATACAAGATACCTTTTAATCTAGCACATATAATAGAAATGTATTCTTTACTTAAGTTTATAATACGTATGGAAAGAATTATATGTAGTTTTGCTAGCGAAAGGAGGCTTCCACTCAAGTGACATTTACTTCAGATTTATAATAACACCCTTGGTATGCACTTGTCCATCTCCTTATGCTGTTCCTGATAATAATAATATATATATATATATATATATATATATATATATACATACATACATGGATCTACCTTAAGTAATTGAATTACCACTTTGAATCTCAGAAGATCGAGACCACGTTGCAAATAACTTAATTCAATTAACTCCTGGAACATCATATTCTACTGCTGGGAAACTAACCACTTGACCACAAATAACGAAAAAACAAACCAAAGCAAATTAAACTCACCAAAGTGGGGGGCATTGCCCCCCACATGCCTCATGTGGGGGTTGTACCCCCAACACCCTCTAAATAAATAAACCAACTCTGAGATAAAAGTATAGTTGAGAAAAGGGCAAAGTTCACTACTGTGGCCAAGTAGTTAGTTTCCCTGCAGTGAAATACAATCCCCCAGATTCATGAATCCTCCGTGTAAGACTAAATAAGTCTTACTCGGAGGCTGCAGTTGAACGATATGATGTCAGCATGCCATGAATATTCATGAGGGCATGCTGACTCAACTGCAAGTCTAACACAGACTGTGCAGGAAAGCAGGGGGCGAGTCCGACTGCCGAGCAGTCTAAGGGTCCACGAGCCTGCAAGTGTCCGAAATGCCAAATGTCAACACACAAGAGCGAGTCCGCTCAAATGTCCATGTACCCAACACCACACTCCCTGACATTGTAAACCCCCAGCACAGTTACAAAAAGTAAAACATTTAATTCTTTTTTTTCTAATTCACGATATAGCTGCCCGTATTTGTGCGTGTGTGCGCGGGTGTGCCCATTGCTTAGCTGCAGTTAGCAATCCCAACATGGAATAGCATAAGAAGGAATGTTTATGCAAATTACACCAAATAGCAATAGCGTAATGGTAAAGCATTCGCACAAACAGGAGGCATTCACGGTTCGAGTCCCACCACTCCCCTTCCTGTTTATGTTCTAAATTAGTACATGAAATAATTCCTGACATATATGATTAAACTTTTACTAAAAAGCATTGAAATGGCCTAGGTATCAGTGAACAAAATATATATTTATAAAGGATCCTGACATATAATTGCCCGCAGTTAAGCAGCGCTTTACCCAGCGCAATATAGTTGCCTGCAGTTAAGCAGCACTGTACCCAGCACAATATAGGTGCCCATAGTTAAGCATCGCTTTACCCAGCAAAATAGAGTTGCCCATAGCTAAATAGTGCTTTACCCAGCACAATAGGTTTGCGTGGACGTGTGCATCGTGCCAACCAGTGCACCGTAGGGCAACGTGGAGCAATGTTGAGCAAAGTTGCTTAAACACAGCCACACCCCCTAAACTGCCTGGACAGTAGTAAAATAAAATGCAATGACAAGATTCGAACCCTGGACTCTGTGACCCATAATCAAAGTACTGAACCACTAAGCCATGACAGCTTAGGATAAATAGCCACTGTTAACATACATATACTTATAAATGGTAGAATAACCATTACTAATCAGGTCTGCAGTCAGCCGAGAATTTTCAAAAATGGCCAATCACAAAAAAGTGCGGGAAATGCGGCATATTTAAGCCCCATAGGTGGGAATACGCACCATAACTGATTGTAGCTCCCATCTGCAGTTAGAATGGCTGGTGCTGGAGAGGGTACATGCTACTAAGTGCAACGTTGGGGCATTCAGGAGTCGAAATACATGGTTTGGCTCCTTGTCCACTGTCATGAGTCAAGACTCCTGCAGGGCCGGTTCCAAGGGACGGAATACAAGGCAGAAGCTTGGAACTGGTTAGCTCATGACCTCACCAGTGTCACAGGCATTCCTCAGATTGGTGAGCAGGTCCGTCACCACCATGCAGACCTGAAGAGATGGAAGCAGGACCTACTGAACCAATGGATACAGGAGGCCCGTGGGATGCAAGATGCCCCACAACTGAGTAGGTAGCCATGGAATGCAGTATGTAAGAAATGATAATTGATTCTGTATAATGGATAGGTATGTCTCAATATCTGTTCATTTACTTCACAGCTGCAGGTGTCTGTGCTGCGAATCAGCAAGCCTATGCAGATAGGCTGCTAAGGCTGTGCCACCAGGCAGGTTAGTGATTATTCTGCATGTATTGTTATATAAAATAGGTGAGAGAGCCTGAAAGAAAGTGTTGTAGCCCAATAATACAGCCATAAAATGCCCTGAATAAGTCCTCTGCATGTACTGTTATATAAAATAAGTCAGAGAGTCAGAAAAAAGAGTATAGTAACCCATTAAGAAAGGTAAAATATGTCTGGAATAATATCTCTGCAGGTACTGTCATATAAAATAAGTGAGCGAGCCTGAAAAAGAGTGTTCTAACCTATTAACAAAGGTATAATATGTCTTGAATATCTCTTCCATATGCACTGTAATATCAAATAAAGGAGAGAGCCTGTGAAAAAGTGTGTAATGTAATTAATAAAGGTATAAAACCTGGAGTGTGTCTGTGTCACTTACTTTGAAATGTTGTTGTATCCTTGCATTATACAAATAGTACTGTTTTAATAAGTGCTGGGAACCCACAGTTGGGCAGTTCCATCTAAAGTGGTTGATGGAAGTGCTAGTAGCTGTGAAGCATATATACAGTCCTCAACAGTCAGTTACTGGCTGGCATGTATAAGTAAATCTGGCACATGAGTAGCTCGTTAATTTGTTCCCCAGAAATGTGAGTGTGCTACACGAAATGCAGGGTTTTGTACAAATTGAACTGAAAATGTCATGTGAACACATCCAGATATGTAGATAAAGAAATATAAATACAATCAATAAATATGTAGCAGTAACATCTGCATCTTGGACAGTTAGTATGTCAGATATAGGTCAGGTATATAATGAACTATCCAAACCCATTACACAATCTAATGCATGTTGGCAAGTGTAATAATACATGTAGGGGATATACACCTGCAGTCACTAGGAATGTAGTGTAGACTAAAAGTACTTATAAGATGTTAATTGAGGTTTCTTTCTACACTCTACTGTATGTGCATAAACCATGCAATTCCACACCTCAATGGGTATGTGTAATCTCAAAACATTTGTTGGGACATATGTCCTATTGTTCTACAAATATCTGCATTCACTTTAATGCATGTGCTCTGTTCAAACACCACAATCATGGTGGCCTGTTGATACCAATCATCCCTGCACACTGTTGGAATGTCCACTGTTGTTCAATATATGTATGTGTTATGTTTGCTGTTCAACTGTTGGAACCTTGGTGTGTTGGGTTAATGGGAATATTACTGCATGCTGTTACAACTAATTTGGAATGCTGTTGTTTATGTTGTAATTAAACACACCTAATCACAGAACGTATGGGAAGGCCGGTCCCAGCAGACCCACCTGTCTCTCCTCAGCTGGCGAGTGCACCTGGCACCAGCAGGTCCGGTGCCCAGCCTGGGCTCCCCTCCTCCGTTGGTCCTGTGCCACCTTCGGGTGGAAGTGCTGCAGGGGATGGGGCTCGTCCCCCCCGTGCAAGCGTAGGCAGAGAAGGGCCACCTGTCACCCTTCGAAGGGTCCGGGTTGTGGTGCATAGGGAGATCCAGCGTTCAGTCGCTGATCCCCTATGCCAGCTCGAGGCGAGAGTGGCGTGTCTCACGGGTGAGCCTGCCCATCCTACACAGCACTCAGCACAGCCACCCTCGGGGCTGTAAAGGTGCAGTGGTGACTGCCCATGCGTGGGGATCTCTGTTCCACTGTTACCATCTGTGGGCTCATGGGCTTGCGATTTCCAAACGTCCGTCCCCATCAATTGTGTTCACCCACCCCATGTGTCATACACTGCCCCTGTATGCGTCTTGTTTGTCTTGTCTGTTTACCTCCCCAACCTACCTCCCCAAATATACCTACTTCCTCTACCTCACTTTCCACTCTCACATGAAAAAAAAAAAGGGCAATCTGTACCCACAAAAAAATTACACCCCATACATAGCTGCCCATTTCGCACACATGTCCACTGGACATGTAAACTGATAATTATAATTGGCAGTACAACATACTTTGTTGTCCACACCCCTCTCCCAGGGGTGGAAGGTTTCAAATTTCACTCCAGATTTATTGCATATGCACAGCTGTTGCTGGTAAAGAAATGGGCAGCTATGGACCTTCCCTACACCCGTCCTGCACATCCCGAGTTTGTTTTCCTACTGTCTTTCCCTCTTTGTGCCCCCTTTTTCACTACTTTCCTATCTCCCCATTTTATTTTCTTTCAAAGAAATTAGCGCAAGGGTTAGTGGGAGTAATCACTTTTAAGCAGTAGTAAGCGGATTTAAGCGGGTGTGTGCATGTGTGCGCTTAGCTAAGCATCACGCAAACCCACTCAAACCTGCTTACAACTGCTTAAAAGTGCCTTAATCACTCTATGTCAGGGCCCTTGTTCTGCTCAGCAGCAAAATAAAACACCTCTGTCAGTCTCGAACCCCAGACCTTGGACACACTAGACTGCATGAAGTACTACTAAGCCACAGCAGCTCTGCAGTAACTTGGTGCTGAAATAAATATCTCATGCATTACAATGAGGGAATGTAAAGGGAAAATAGGAATGCCATAACACAAATCTTGTTCTGTGGGTCTTTACCAGCAGTTGTTGTGGAATTGCATGACATGACTGTGAAAAGAGAACCAGCCATTCTATCAGGGAATGATGTTACAGTAGCACCTTACAAACCCCACACAGTATCAGACCAGGATAAACACTGGCATAGTTGAATAGGGCAGAGGCCAGACTTCCCAACTGTGACTGCTTTACAGGGATGTTCCTGATTGGTAAACAAATGTCAGCTGTGCCCCTCTGAATCATTCTGAAAAGTACTAACATTATGCAGAAAAGTGGGGAATCACACTTAATGAATAATGTCAATAAGTGAGAGTAGACACTGCTTGCACATCAAAAAAGGTGTAGTAATACATATGCTCTGATTCCCTCAAAATCTCAACTGAAATATGTCTGTAATATATTACAGGTGTATCTCACTTATATGTACCTTTCCCTGAGGCTGTTCAAATATATACCTGAGAGTATCTGAGGCCTGGCAGAGGCAGAAACACACAGGCATATCAGCATTTCTGCTGTTACACACTCTGCAAATAGCTTTGGAAGGAGTTCCACAAGCATGCCCTTATGTAGGAGTACAACACATAAATATCACAGGATGTAGCCATGTACTGCTAGCAACCAACTGTGACAATGCCATTGTTCCAGTGCTGAAAAGACTGGTGTGGTTCACAGGCAAAGAATAATAGGCTAACCTCTGGCTACCATCTGGATATGTCCACAGGTGGGAGCTACACAGACAGACTACTTGCCTTGATAGACTAACAGGTACACAGCAACCCTGTATGTTCAGCAAGATAAATATCACACGATAATAAATAATGCTCTCTGCAGTTCTGCACCCCTACCCAAAAGTACTATATACCTGTATATTCAGGCAAAACCAAGGGTGTAGGTAGCCATACTCAGTACTGAAATATATCCAGTTGTCTTGAGCAGCCTGTGCTAATGTCAACACAAACAAACCACAAACTGTTCAGAAGTGAGTAACTTAATAATTACAGTATAGCAGTTCACAAACAGCACATGTGCCAGAGGAATACATTGCAATAACTACTTTTGTATGGCAGTTAATTGTCTAATTCAAAAAGAAAGTACATACACCCATGTATCCTGTGTTAGCATTTGGAGGGGTGAGTAAAAGTCTACACTGAGAAGTGTGTACTGGAAGCAGCAACATTCAGGTTTGAGTACAACATGCATATCACTGGCTACAACCCTAGCTTCAGATATGAGACATATACCAACCTTCTGACTGACACAACGGTGTTCAGAGCAAACAAGCATGGGCCCCACATTGGAAAGCTGAAAGGGCTACGCCTACCTAACCTAGCATTTTATAGCAGTGGGCTGCAATCACAGTGAGTACTGCAATTACCACACAGCAGGCTGCATGCAATTACTAAATGGTGCAGAGGCTGTCACATGCACATGTGCAGATACCTAAAAAAAGCAGGCTGTACTGCTGTCCGCACATGCAATAATATCATTGCAGGAACAGAGAGATAGAGAGCGAGAGTGAGAGCAAGAGAGAGACAGAGACAGATACACAGACAAAAGAGACAGAAACAGAAACAGACAGAGCAAACCCAAAAAAAAAAAAAAAAAAAAAAAAAAAAACAGTAATTACAGACGGAGCAGAGAAATACAAAGGTAAGGTATGTAACACATATGTATTTGCTGGCATGTAGTAGATGTTCTTGAAGAGTACTCTACACATTGTGAATCATCCATATGTGGCAGCAGTACATATCTATATGTATTTGCACATGTGCATAAGGCAAGGGACATACTGCAACTGTTAGTGAAGGGTGGATATATATATATGTTGTTGAAGGTTGTTATGTCCATATATCTATGTAGGTTGTAATGTGTGGCATAGAAAACAGCATGCAGTGTTGGTATATGTCATGTGGTGGTTAAACGCTGTGGGACGGATTTGTCAGATCTGATGTGTTACAGCCAGTGAGGCCTGCTAAAGCTACATGGGCTGAGGACACCAAAATGCATTCTGCACAACACTGTGCAATATTATTACATAACTGTATATCTCATAACTGTCACATAATTGATATCCCCACCATGAAAAGTGGACTGTACATGTGCCTATATGTACATCTATATGTACAGCAATGGATGTTTAGATGTATGTGTATATATATGTATATATATGTAGATATAGATATATATATATATATATATATATATATATATATATATATATATATATATTTAGAGAGAGAGACAGAGAGAGACACGGGGTCATATGTACCGCAACAGGTGCGTGGTGACCAAGGCATGGACTGAAGACCAGTGTCGATACTGCAGTGCCATCCCTCCTTTCCAAAACACTGTACCCATTAATTACCACATAGGTGGAAATCTACCTAACACTGAAGGTGTGATAAGGGAACATGGGACACAGGTGGACAGTAGCCTCCCCTTTGATAATCACAGTGCTACACTAGTCTTGTAATCTGTCTATGTGGTATGTGTCATCACAAAAGGTGTGTTATCTAGGGAAATATAGGTCAGTGTTCCCCTCTACTCATCACAATGCCCCGTGTGGTATGTACCTCACATGACAACTACATCAAGTGGAAATGCCACAGACATACCTCACAAAGAGTAATACTGGCCTCAAACAGATGTCCTATGCAGACTGACTCACAAAACCACAGCTAGACTGTGTTGCATACCGCCCACACAGAGGTGACCTCTGCTGGACATACAGAGGTATGTCACACCCATAGCTGTTGGACAACCACCATGTCAACATATCACAATCCCTCTGGGCTACACACTCTAGGGCTCTAAACCTCGTCAGCTCACTAACCAGCACATGCTGGAGGGATAGGTTCCTATCTCAGAGATATGCCATACTCTGGAATAAACCACCTAGCAATAGCAAACAAGGCTCCTCATTAGCAGTTGTCATAAATACCCCTGATGATTGTTTGGGAGATAGGTAATACACCCCAGGAATTACCTCTGTGGTTCTGGCTGACAGGGGCAAGTGAAATCAAATTACATGTGTGTCAAAGGCCAGGGTAGCATATGGCTAGGCTGCTCTAGGCCCTAGGTCCAATAGCATATTACCTACCTATGACCCGATGCACACACACATGTACTCAATGCAACACTTGGTATGTGAGGTTGAATGAGTGTAACGCTGAATGTGTGCAAGGTCTGTAAAGGTGTGATAGCTTAGTGTGAATTTGTTTCTGACATGGTAGTTTGTGACCTAGCTGTGAGGCCAGCAAAAGATGTGTATGTTATTGCTAGGCAGACATAGTAGTATGGCATACATTGTGACGTAGTTCCTTGTTGACGACTGCGGTGTCCCATTGTAGGCTAAAACAATACATGTATGCTTAGTGAGTGGTACTGCTGATGAATCCAACTCCCATATGAACTGTTGTACTACCCGAAGCTGTAGGCCTAAACAGCACAGTATGGTGTATGTTCACATTGCTTGGAAACACTGTCTTGTGTGTTTCCTGTAGTCTGTACAGATTACATACCTCAGGCATAAGGTTTTGTAAGTAGTGGCACACAGTACTGTATGGTACACAGGTAAAGCTCATCTGGGTTGGCATACATTGGTGTGTTGTATGTTTGTCTGATGTGTGTGTAATTATGCCTGTACCATGCCCACAATCATATGTGTGTTACAGAGTATACGTGTGTATCTAGCAACATATATACTCTGTTACAGCAGTATGCCACCTATATTAACAACTGTGCACATATTCATATTATATATTTATTGTTTTTAATGAGATGTTTTTAAAGTTGGGTATATCACACATATAGATTTTAAGGATGGAATTGTAACAATTTGTTTTTATAGGATGATGTTCCTTTAAATCTGTGTATTATTTGGCACCTTTTTTGCTATTTAAACTTTTGAAAAATCAGAGTTTATCAGTTCTGAGGAAGTCTGTATGTTTGCAGATGAAAGCGCTTAACTCGTGGATGTTTTTATTACTTGGAATTAAAGGTTTTTCACTTTTTGAGCTGTGCCATGGTTTATCCAGCTTTGTACCAGGTTGCTTGTCAGTTTTGTCATATTCAGAAGTTCTATAGTTGTTCGTCAACTGTGCACATATGTTAGGCAGGGGTATGGCATCAACGACTAGGGTGGTTTACTGGTAATACTGTAACTGTACTTTACATTCATTGCAATGGATGACATCTTTCTTCATGCATTAGCTTGATTTATACTCCTGTGTCGAGGTTGTGCATTGTGTCACAAACAGTGTGCCAGGTACTGGTGTATAGTGATTTTATATATAGAGTGTGCCAGGCACTGTCAGTCAGTTGTGGCCTGAGCACCAATATGTGGTATTGAACGTGTGTATCCTCTGACAGACAAACGGATGCTATATATGGCAGTTAAGTGATATATGTAGTTAAGGGTGTAAAGTGTGCCACAGGACTCGCTCACACATATTGTTCATTTCTCTTTCAGGGCGATGGCCCACCAACATAATCCCTGTTACACAACAGCGAAGGAACACGAAATACACCACAGCCTGGTGCAGCACTACTCCCTGCTGTTTTCCGGAAGCAGCCAGCACCAGCATGAGCGGACTGCACTGTGGCAAGATCTTGTTCGTCAGGTAAATGATATAGGCATGCATAACCAGACATATGACCAGGTATGCCATCACTGCAGTGATTTAATTAGACATGTCCGGTGGCGTGCATCTGATATCCATAGACAACAGCTTGTCACAGGTGGTGGGGTGGCCATTTATCCCCCCTCACCAGAGTGGAGGAGCTGCTCCTAAGCGTGGTGGCTCCTGGCCAACAACAGCAACTGCAACAGACATGTGTCATCATGGAGGCCGGAGCCACCCAGCATGTTGACATGGAACGTGCAGGTAACATGCCCTATCTGTACTGTTAGATTATACATATGTGAGATGTGTACTGTGTGTTTAGCAGTTGTGCTGCCTAGTGTTGTGCAATGCTGATATTTGGAATATTATCTGTACATCTGTGACTGTCGACTGTTTTTCTACTGTAGTTTAGCAAACCCACAGTAGCAATGCCAAAGTTGTGGCCACTGACAAACTGTCTCATATTCTTGTAGGTCCCTCTGGTGTGACAGCAAGGCAGATGATCCATGCTGGTGAGTGTGTTATAACTTCAGTATTGGTAATGAATTGTACATGTCATAGGTGAGGTGTAGGCCATGTACACGTAACACACCTACACATAATGCATGCTGTGCATGTTTGCTGTAAGATATTGCACATCTCAGTAATGTCAGTAGCTGTCTCAATCACATGCAATACACAGAGCATCAGACACACCTGTGGCAACACCGTACTGCACACTGGATAGCCATAGTTGATACAGATCTACACAACATAACACGTTTGTCATACGCAGTACACCTCAACATGCTACACATGGCGTAACCACACACCCACTGTAAGGTCACACGTCCGTATCCCACATGTCATCCACACAGCACACATGATATACCTGAGGGGTAGAGGCCTATCATGGGGCTGTGCAACACTCTTCAACACATAACACAGTCATGTTAGGCAATGCTCCCTATTGGGCACCTCACACACCCATGTACAAAGTGGCTGTGTAATTGTGAATGTAGCCATGGCACTGCAGTTCAGGTTGAGCATGCTAGGCAGTGGTCTGTCACACATTAGTAGCCTTGAGTGACCACATGATGCATGATGATGATGGCTCATGGTACTACACCCCATCCAGTTACAGTGACCACAGTACTACACATAGCAGTCATTGCGTTGCACCTCAATGTTGTGTGTGCAAACATATGCACCTATACACAATATGCATAGCATGTTGTGTGTGTGCAAACATACGCAACTATACACAATATGCATAGCAGTCGCCATCTGTAAAAAGTGACACATATATGTCCTGGAATGCTATTGGGTGTATAGGTCACATGACTCACATTGGATATGTGTGATGTTTAATGTTGCAGTAGTGTAGCATGCCATGTCATGGCTGGCACTGACATATCTGCAATATGTCCCACACTCACCATAACCACTGTACAATGGCCATGTCTAGCATTGGTATTCCATCACTTATACATGCACCACTCATCCCGTGTGTGTACATAGCATGCATGTGCTACACCTGTGCACACTATTATCTGCTACAGACACAGACACTGTAATCAGACATGGAAATCTATGTGACACACAGAAAACACATGCAGCCATGGTATGTATACCTGTGAGTGATGGTGCACAGGACATTGCAGAGCTTATAATACTTGCACAGCAATGTTGTGTCCTTGTACACATTGTGTTCCAGAGTGTAGCCAATCACTGAACAACTACACACATGCATCAAAGTCATGTATACTGTTATTAACTAGGGCTGTCTACACTCACACTGCATGGTCTTGAGCAACACATATTCTGCATGCTGACACGTGTGAGGTGACTGTTTGCCTTGTGATACTGTCACTAACCTTCAACCACTATTGAGTATGTTTTGAATTGCTGGTGTGTGTGTGTATTTGCTGTAGTGAGGAGTGTATTTGTGTGCATGCGTGCATGTGTGCATGTGTGCATGTGTTCATATGTGCATGTGTGCATGTGTTCATTAGTTCATGTGTGCATGTGTGCATGTGTGCATGTGTTCATGTGTGCATGTGTGCTTGTGTTCATGTGTTCATCTGTGCATGTGTGCATGTGTGATAACATCATGTACAGATTATAAAGTGTGTTTCCTGTCTTCCTCTCACAGGTGCTGAGGTTGGGTTGGCTGAATGCAGAATGGGAATCTGAAGTCACTGCCACAAATAGTGGAGATGATGATACATGTATTGTGGCACAAGCAGGTTTGACAGGGTCTGTCGTTGGTCCGTCAATCGACAGTACACAGCTTTCCACCCCATCTATGTGCACACTCATACTGCCAATACATCCCTCATCACCAATGGCCTTAGCCGAGGGACAGCATACAGTTGGCATTGACCAGGATAATGTGGTATCCATGGCACATGCATCCCCTCACAGCAGCCATACCCAGATTCCTGGAAAGGTACCACATAGGCGGATGTCCAGGGGTTCTTGTGGGAGCACCACTAGTCGTAATGCCCCTAGCAGTTGTGCCCCCACAGGTCTTACAACCTCAGGTATGTTCCAGGCTGTAATGCAGGCACAGGCATGTATGGAATGGTACACCAGACAGGGACTAAGGGCACAGAGGAACCATAACACCACTATGAATGACAGTATCCGTGACCTTGCCGGTTCCATCTGTAATTACACCGAGGTCATTGATAGACGTTGGGGTGAGACATTAGATGCCCTCCACAATGTGTTTTCCATGAGCCAGGACCGTGCGGGACGGTTGAGACATTGACGCGGACGTATGCCAGCAACATCAACAGCTGGCAGTCGTCGTGGATGACCCACAGATCACAGCCACCCCCGTAGTGGCAGTACTAGCCCCAGCAATGCTGGGGCTGGCCTGTCGATTGACCGTCTTAGTAGACCACATGCACGTGGCTCTGGCTAGTCCCAGCAGGGACATGGGTCCAGTCGACATACCTCTGCCTCTGATGATAGTACCCAGTCAGGCTTGGTACCCGATACTGTCTGTAGCACCCCTGCCAGGCACAGGTACCGTGTCCGTGCCCAGAGACCATGATCTATATAGCCTGGCATGTACAGTCTGTGGCTGTCCCACAACCTCCCATATATGGCAGCCACGTGGTGGAGCTGTGTGCATGCAGACACACACACACATAAACCAAACACCTAGGGCTCACACATACACACACAATATATCAACATTGGCCCATGCTGTACTGTTGTCCTTCACACACACACACACACACACACACACACACACACACACACACACACACACACACACACACACACACACACACACATGTCGATTGGATGGGTCAATGTCGGGCTCTGGAAAACCAACAAAACACCCTGTGCCTATGATAAAACCTGTGCCACCTCCTGTCATCTGTAACATTGATGCAGGAACAGGCTAACATGGTGCTGATGCACAGGGTGACATTATAGCAGTGCAGCAATGTTAGCATGTTGTCAACAGGAAAGTGTAATGATATCCTTGTAGGTATATCTGAGCAGGCATGATGCATCAAAGCTGTGATTGTCAATGTAGTATTGTTTACACCAGTGTTAAGTCTGAGTATGTATTGTCCGCCCATGTGCCACTTGGCTGAAGTGTATAGTGTTGCCAGCATGTGTTAGTGAGTGGACAGTATGTGTGTGATTTGTGCAGTACAGATTAGCAGGTGTACATCTGTGACCATGGTGGGGGTGCACTGTCTGCATGTACGTGCATAGTGGACACATGGGACGTGTGACATACCCTGTATTACACAGTGTTAACATCTCATAGTATCTTTCGGTGGCCAGCATGCATTCTACTACAGATATGTTCTAACATGGGTACACATGTGTGTATGACATGGTTTGACACTATGCTGTGGGTGATACTTTTACTATCTGTCAATGTTTTGAATTCTGGTAGTATACACAACCTCAACAGCCTGACTGAAACCAATCATTAGATGATGTCCTGACAACTGACACACAGATGTAGGAACTCAGTAACAGTTGGATCCTTCTGGCACTATACTATAACAGTAACCAGTGGTATTGTCCACCACCCATTCCTGGGACCACACCTGTTTGGCAAATAACCCTCTTAGGTATATGCAAACACACTAGGGATATGTCTATCCACATCTGGAAATGCATGCATTGGCCTACAATGCATTCTCTGGATGGGACACATATCCTACACAAGGGTATCGTACAGACAGATACCTGTTGTCCAACACATGCTGCATAGCTCTAAGCCAGCCATAGCATAGTCATCCACATTTAATATACATACTATCCCGACAGTACCACATAGTTGGTAGCCCCAAACATGTATGTCGGGTACCAATGTGTACATACAGCCAAGTGTTATGTCATCTGTCCTTTGATATCCACATATCCAAAGGGATTGTGAAGTCCCTCGGTGTATCACATAAGAAATTAGGGGCCTGTATGCATATCCACAAGGCTGTTGTACACCTATAATGACTGTCCATTATTGACAGACTTTGTTGTGTATGAACATGTCTGACATATACCCCAGGCATGTACCCACACTCACACTAGTCTATAGAAACTGTCATGGGTGTGTGTGACACAGATGACCTTGGCCACAGATCACTACAGTGGCCAGCCTTGTCACATACATACATATGTGACCTACGATCTGAGAAGCAGCAGCACAATCTGTCAAAGGTAACAAATGTATTTATGTAGTATACAGGCTTCACACCTATGTACTAATTGAGGTCACATGTACATATATTTATTTGCCACACAGATACCTGATGTGTGCAATGCACATACTGTTTTAATCCTGATATGTCATACCGTAGTAAAAGCAAAACCCACACCGCATTGACCAACAGTGTCACCCACACACGCACACTCAGCAACTGCAGGATTCAAATCCTACCTAAGTATGTTATGACACTAGAGACATACGCATTAACACGATGCGCTTTATGCTTTACTGGGGTTCTCAATTCCACTGCTATATTTGTAGGATGCTGACATCATCAGACTTGCCAAAGAGGAATACACCTATTTTAAGGTGTTTCCCTAGTCTCCAAAAAGGGTATCCCTCTCAAAGGAAATCACACAGACCCCTACACACAGCAACTGCAGGATTCAAACCCCTATTTAACTATGTTATGACATATGCATTAACACAACGCACTACATGCTTTACTGGGGTTTTCATTTCCACTGCTTTATTTGTAGGATGCTGACATCATCAGACTTGCCAAAGAGGAATACACCTCTTTTAAGGTATTTCCCTAGTCTCCAAAAAGGGCATTCTTCTCAAAGGAAGTTACACAGACACATACACCCCAACTGCAGGATTCAAACCCTTTTGTAATTATATTCTGACACTAGAGACATATGCATTAACACGATGCACTATATGCCTTACTAGAGTTTTCATTTCCACTGCTATATTTGTAGGATGCTGACATCATCAGACTTGCCAAAGAGGAATAAACCTCTTTTAAGGTGTTTCCCTAGTCTCCAAAAAGGGAACGCCTTTCAAAGGAAGTCACACAGACACATACACCCCCACAAAGCAGGATTGAAACCCCTACCTACCTATATTATGGCACTAGAGACATACACATTAACACAATGCACTATATGCTTTAGTGCAGTTTTCATTTCCACTGATATATTTGTAGGATGCTGACATCATCAGACTTGCCAAAGAGGAATAAACCTCTTTTAAGGTGTTTCCCTAGTCTCCAAAAAGGGCATTCCTCTCAAAAGAAGTCACACAGACACATACATACCCCCAGCAATTGTAGGATTCAAACCCCTACCTAACTTTGCTATGATACTAGAGAGATACGCATTAACACACCACACTATAAGCTTTAGTTGAAGTTTTTATTTCCACTGCTGTATTTGTGGGATACTGACATCATCAGACTTTCCAAAGAGGAATGTACCTCTTTTAATGTGTTTTCCCAGTCTCCAAAAATGGCACTCTTTGCAAAGGAAACCACACACATACACACACCCCCACACAGTCAGCAATTACATGATACAAACCCCTACCTAACTATGTCATGATACTAGAGGGATACGCATTAACACAATGTGCTATATGCTTTATTGGGCGGTTTCTTTTCTCCTGCTATATTTGTAGGATGCTGACATCATCAGACTGGACATGGTAATGTGTGTACACTTTGTTTTATGCAATTATTTTTTTTTATTTTTATTTTACATTTGTTGACCGGGCTAGTCTAACTGGATACATGTCCATTTTTAGTAGAGGCCCGGGGAGAAAAGCTCAGAGCAGCAACAATGACAAGGAAATACAATAAAGTATAATTAAAATAAAATAAAATTTGTTACAAAATTAACATTAAAAGGTAGAGTTATACAGAGTTATTTAACAAATTTAGGCTAGAATCAAATACTATGAGTAAAAACAAAAATTAAAACAGAAGATAGATAAAGTAAAAAAAAAAAAAAAAACATTTTTTTTTTTTTTTTTGAGAAAGAGTATGAGGGGGCAAGAGATATCAGTCAGGGTTGGAGCAGGGACAAAGCCAGTGGGATTTAAGATATTCTTTAAGGTTCGTCTTAAAAAGTAGAGTAGAAGTAAGGTTGGAAAGTTCAGAAGGAAGATGATTCCAGCTCTTTCCTATGGTGTTTGAGAAGAGTGAGTCCCCAGCTTTGTTGTTGGATTTAATGGAAGAGATTTGAAGTTTATTTGCTGAGCGTAGAGTTGCAAGATTTTTGTAAGGGGAGATGAGATTAGTGAGGATTGGGGTATTTTTAGGGTAGTATAGGATCTTTTGGGTGATAACAAGTTGTTGAAAAAGTAATTGGTTCTGTAGTTCTAACCAACCAAGCTATTTGAGGTTGTGACAATGATGTGTTCTAAATGGGGTACCAGAAGCAAATCTGGTTATGTTATTATAACAGGTGGAGAGTTTGGTATGGTTGGTTTTAGAAAGATTAGTATAGATAGCAGAAGCATAGAACAGGGTGGAGATTAGGTGGGTTTGGGCTATAGTGTTTCTGGCTGCAGGGGTAAGGAAGGATTTGATTCTGTATAAGGTCCCTAGTTTTTTGTTTACCATCTTTATAGTGGAATTAATATGGTCATTGTAGCTAAGGTTGTTGTCTATTGTAACACCTAGAAGACGGGTTGTAGTATCAGGGGATATGATGGTTCCATTGTTAGAGGTTACTGTGAAGTGCAGTTGAGGTGTCTTGTGAGTAGGAGAAAAAAGCAATAATTTAGTTTTCTTGGGGTTGAGCAGAAGGCAGTGTTTTGTGAACCAGTTTTCAACACAGTTAAATACTGTTTGGGTGAGACACTGGAGAGAGGTTATAGACTTGGCTGAGCAAATTAAGGTGAAGTCATCTGCATACTGTATGCAGGTGGCTTGAGAAATACTAGTATGTAGGTCATTAATAAATAAGGAAAATAGAAGTGGCCCTAAGATAGAACCTTGTGGTACTCCAATGTTTACAGGGAGGGATGAAGAAATATTCTTGTTCCAGAGAACTGCTTGCTGTCTATTTTTTAAATAGGATTTAAACCATTGTAATGCTTGTGGGTTTAGTGAATGGGCTTTTAGAGTGTCAGTAAGTATGGGATGGTTCACCATATCAAAAGCTTTAGAAAGAGCAATAAATAGAGCAGAGGAAAAGGTGTTATTGTTACGTTTTTTGATTATAGAATCAGAGAAGGATAGCAGGGCAGTTGTTGTGCTATGGTAAGACCTAAAGCCATGTTGACAATCTGCAAGTAGATTATTTTGTAGTAGGTGGTCAAGCAGTTGTTTGTGTATACATTTCTCAATTATTTTAGCTAATGGCGAGAGTAAGGCAATAGGCCAATAGTTGGAGAGCTCAGTTGATGAGCCACCTTTGTGTAAAGGGATTATATGGGAGGTCTTCCATAGAGAGGGGATTTTGCTTTCTGAAATTGTTCTATTTATAAGTATGGAGATAGGGTAGGCAATGGCTTTAGCTGCAATTTGCAGGTATTCAGCTGGAAGACAGTCAGCAGAAGGGGTGCATGGCTTGAGCTTTTGAAGGAGGTTGCAAATGAGGGATGTAGGTACAGGATGTATATGGAAGGTAGGTGAGGGGGTATTAGGTGTTATTAATGGGAGAGTGGAAGTGGATGGTAATGTGTTAGATAGGGATAGAATAGCTTCAGTAAAATAGTTGTTAAAGGCATCAGGAATCTGGTTAGAGTTATTAAGGTTGAAACCTATAGGGTTAGGAGTTTTAGAGTGTCCTGGTTGAAGAAGTTTGTTAATACCAGACCAGAATTTTTGAGGATGTTGTTGGTGAGTTTGTTGCAGGTGGAGGTAATAGTCTTTTTTGTCTTTAAGAATGTCCTTCTTGGTGGCATTTCTTAATTGTTTAAAGTAGAGGTGATCTGTTGGATTTCTGGAGGTTCGCCATGTAGCCCAAATTTTATTTCTGAAAAGGATCTTTTGCCTAGTTGCCTTTGTGAGCCAGCGGGCAGTTTTGGTTCTTATGCGGGAAGAGCGATAGGGGGCATGGCAGTCTAGTATTTGGAGAAATCTAGTATTAAAGTAGATTACTGCTTCATCAAGTTCAAGATGAAGCATAGGTGACCAGTTACATGCTTTCAGTTTGTTTTGGAAGCTCTCTGGGTTAAAGTATTTTTTGGAGCGGGAAGTTTTAAAAGTATTTATGTTGGGGCTATAAGTTTTTTGTTTGATTATATAAGTTAGCATGTGGTCACTGATATCATTTGGGAAAGCTCCTGGTTTATAAGAATCAAAATGACTATTTAGAAGGACCCAGTCTAGGATGGTTTCTTTGTTGTTTGGTTTATGGATTCTAGTAGGAGTGGTCATTATTTGTGTGAATCCATATAGATTATATATGGTTGGTAGGATTGGGAGAATTACAGGTTGTCCAGTCTATGTTAAAGTCACCTAAGACAATAGTTTCTTGGGGTAGGTGTGAAGAGAGGTAACTAAGTATGTTTTCAAGAGTATTGATGTTATTTCCAGGGGGGAGGTAAGTGCAAATTAGATAGATAGATTTGGAGTTATTGATTTATAGTTTTGCAGTGAGGGTTTCTGAGTTGGGAGCTGAGGGAAGTAGCAAATTAAAGGGTGAAAGTTGAAGTTCAGATTTATACAAAATGGCTACTCCACCACCCTTTTTGGCTTTGCGGTCACATCTCAGGATGTTATATCCTGGAGGGGTAATTTCCTGGTCAAGAGTAGAGGGCTTTAGCCATGTTTCTGAAATACAGAAAATATCAAATGAGTGAACATCTAACAGTGCATGTAGGTGGGAAATTTTATTGTTACTGCTACGGATGTTTAGGTGAGCTATCAGGAGGGAATTAGATGGTCTATGTGGTATAGAGATATGAAGCGTTGCGAGGAAAAACGAAACCAGTAAATGAAGTACACTGCGCTATCTTCTCTAGCAACGAAATAAGGAGGAAACGCAGTATAACAGCAAAACCAGCCAAGATGTTTAATGAAACAACTCACAATAACACTCCATCATACAAGTATAATCCAAGGTTGAACCAAACCTTGGATTATACTTGTATGATGGAGTGTTATTGTGAGTTGTTTCAGTAAACATCTTGGCTGGTTTTGCTGTTATACTGCGTTTCCTCCTTATTTCGTTGCTAGAGAAGATAGCGCAGTGTACTTCATTTACTGGTATAGAGATATGTGAGGTAGGTAGGTTGAGAGGCTTTATGGTAGTGTCAGTATTGGGGCCTGGATTGGGATGAATGTCACCATCTAATAGTGGGTGTGGTAGAGGATAGTGTATAAACTTTTGGATTTTGTCTTAATAATTTGTGTTTTTTTTTATAAGGATGTAAGTAATATGATTAGATCTATGGAACTTTGGAAGTACATAGATGGAGGTGGAGGTTATGTTACTATGGTTGAGAGAGTTATTAAGAGAGATTGAAAGAGTTCCATGGAGGGGGTGGAGATGTTCAAGAAGGGAAACATGTTCAAAGGAGGTTAATGAGTAAGGTATTGTAAGAGAAGCAAGAATTGTAGTTAAGAGAAGTATATATGGGTAGAAAGATTTATGTGTTGGGTCCATTTAGAGGTATAAATATATAGTTTGAATAAGAAGGTTGGAGGAGTGAAGTACGTAAGGGAAAACGACAGAGAAGGAGAAAGAGTAGTGTGGGGTAGAGTAGGTGGAAGGATAAGGGTACTGTTAATTGAAGTAAGATGGATTTAATAGATTAGCTGATAATGTCAGTAGTATTGGGTAAGCTTATATAGACGTTAGGGTTTGTCTTAAGTTAAGGTAATTAACTAATTAAGGTGTAACTGAGGTGAGGGAGGGGGTATGAGTAAGAGTAGGAAGTGATTGGTTGAGGAAGGTAAGGGGTGTGGCTATAGAAGTATAAGGGTAGGAGCACTGGGGGTGGGTGGAAATTGGGGTAGGGTAGGGGAGCGGAGTGAGCCCGTAGGGCGAACGGAGCGGGATGAATTAAGAAAGCGATTAAAGGCCGCAAAAAACAATCAGAGAGCTGCTGAGAGCTGCACGTATGAAGAATAGGTAAGTGGGAGGAAAAACAGGCAAGGGAATGAAAGTAGAAGTAGAAGTGCAGTAGCAGTGAGAAGTAGGAGTAAAAATATGAGGAGAACAAGGATGGCCAAAGGAGGGAGCAAGGTCTACTTAAGTGTGCTCGGGGCAACACTGTATCTAGGTGTAATAAAGGGAGAATGAAGAAGAAAATATAAGGAGATGTCCTAGTTTAGGGCGCCATCTAGTGGACAAAGAGGGATAATGCAGTAGTGGTGAGCAAGTAGATATAGGAGATAACAGGATTTGCGAAGGATTCTGGTGGTTGGAAGGTGCAGGAGACTAGACAAAAAGAGGAAATAGAGTAACTAGAAGCAAGAGACAATCCAAGGAGAGGGAAGGAGTAAGACTAGAAAGTGGTGTGTAAGGGAGTAAGGCTGCTAGGTGGTTTGGCCGTGTCGTGTAGTTACATACAAACAGTAGGGATAAGTAAGTGTACAGTTTTACTGCTAATTAATACAAACATGTACTTGCTTGCCTCCTGGAGAACAGGGTTACTAAGTAGGATGGCAAGTTCTTTGTTATAGATGAGTTAGGAGAATTTGTTTGCTGGGGATCCTTCCACCGGTTAGGTAGACTTTTAACAATTCAACTGAGAGGTAGTAGTTTCAAACCTAGAAAGATGGGACAAGGAGAATATTGAGGGAATTAGAAAGCAAAAGCAGACCTTAAAATAGTGATTGGCATGGAGAACACAAATTTCAGTGCCTACACACAGTTAAGGTTAACCACTTGTAAGGTACTGTCAGGTAACTTAACATACTACTTATTATAACGCTATCAAAATAACAGTAAAGAGTATCATATATGAGACAATTTTAAAACCATTACTAAGCAGTCAGTCTAAAAAGATTTAACAAAAACACGATTACAGAAGTAGAAAAGCAATCTCTAACAGTGCTACAAATGCTATACAATAGCAGTGAAACTGCGTTCTAAACAAGATTGCATCAGCAGAACAATAGCAGTATTTTCACAGTAGAATAAACAGGAATGAGCCATGTGGGTCAGCAGGTGTTAACAGCTTGAACAGGACTCCACAATTCTTAGCTTGTGTGATCTATCTGTGGACAAATTGCCATTTCTTCATATGACAATACATATTTATGCACAGATTGATGATTCTGTGGATACTACATGTGTCTGGGATGTTGATAAAGGGTTATTCAAAGTCTATGTGGGACGTGTGTAACTCCGTTCAGTGATGTATGTCCTGGGTGGCTGCCTTAGAAACAGTCTAGCAGGTATGGGAACCATGATCTGCCCATGAACATACCACAGTTGGTAGAGTTGTGTGTTTGTCGGCTTCCAATAGCTCTGTTTATGACTTCAATCATGATGGACTCCATGGCCTTGCAGATCAGACTTCATAGGCTTATTGGACTATACTTCCCATTGTCTGTTGTGCACCAACACTTGTAGGGAGTGCCATATGTTGCTGTAACACATTCAATGGTTTCAGATCCTGTAGAGAGGCTGAGGCTCAACAGACTGTTCAGGTATAGGGTCTGTTTGTTCTGTAGTTCACTCATGACACATATAGGGAAACAATGTAATCCAATTGATGCCATGTTTTCGTCTTTGGGGGGAGCTGTTTACCCATTCTACATGTGATATCTCCTGGTATGATGGCAGGGCCTTTTGTCAGTGGGAGGTGGGTATGTATATATGGGCCTGTCTGACAGGATGTTGGCATTGTCTGTCAGGTACAGTTGGCCCTGACTCATGACATATATGAGTGTACATTGCTATTTATGACATAGCTGAAGGAGGTGTCATGGTTCAGTCTGGTCTCCTTCGCAGATAATCTTTCCAAAACACCGACAAACCTGAGCACCAAACCCCTGTTATACTCTTTTACATACTTAACACCCTTCTGATCCTTTGTGATCAGTCAACAGAGTACGTCATCATAATATCCTGGCATGTCCAAAGGTCAGTTTCCTGTGTACTCTCCAGTCCAGCTGGTGAATATTGGAATTTTGACGCAATGTTACAACTGCCTTATGTACACAGACAACCCTGTCCTCCCAACAAACTCAGATATATGTGAGAGATGCAACTATATAGACAAACAGGAGGCTGAGCTCTCTCGCCCATGACTGGCACAGTCTATCAGATGGTGAAGGTAACCACAGACACTACAAATCCAGTCTCACATAGACCTATAGCGACAGCAATCAAGCTACATTACCACACAAATACATACTCAGAGGCTCTAAATAAACTCTGCCTAAGCAGCAGAGACCTCCAAAGCAGACACCCAAACAACTGCTACCCCACAACAATACCCACAAATCACACAGTTCACAAAGTCAGTGTGCCACACAGTCACTGCTCTTAGGGCTAAACAACACACCTAATACACTTGTAATAGGTGACACTTATTGTCAGATACACTGATGTCCCACTCACCAGACTGAACAAGGAGAAGGTCACTTTCAGCTGTCTGTTGGGTGCCAGGATCCACCACATAACACATGCACTCAGGTCACTCCAAAGCAAGTACAGAAATGGCTCCATCATTGTCCATGCTGGTGTGAATAACCTCAGATGTTCCTCCCTGGACTACATGACAAGAAACATAGAGGAGCTCTCTGATCATGTAGCCCAGGCCAGTATGACCCTGACCTTGTGTAGCATCTTACCCTCACCAAGAATGATGTCACAGTATACAGACAAACTGATCACTTTTAACAGCTGACTAACATATTGGTGTCATTCAAAGGGGATCCAGTGTCTGTCAGCCTGGGATGACATGCTCAACATGCCACATAGCTTCGCTATGGACGGCTTGCACCTGTCACCCCTGGACTTTCGAATACTGGCTAAGGCTCTTGCCACCCCCATAGTGCCTTTTTTAAGCGAGGCTCAAAAGACAAACCCATCTCCATAGACTTTACAAGGTAAAAGAAACTAAGGGTAATGCTGCTCAACACCAGATGTCTAACCCTCAAAATGCACACACTCAGGACTCTCCTCAGTATGGAGAATGTTGATATCTGTGCAGTAACAGACACCTGGTTCAGGCTCCTGAAAGCACACCAGCACTACCAGGTTATACTTCATGCCATGCTTTTTGGCCACAAGACTCGGACCGGTCAACAAAAATAGGGGGAGTATCCATATACATCACAGATACACACACCTCCAGGTTAGTAGCACTGCACAAAGCATCAGAGACCATACATGTGCAACTAACAGTGGGAAAAACTGCCTTTCAGTTTGTAGCCTGCTACAGACCACCCTCCCAAACTCAGGAATCCCACTCGGCTTTCCTGGGAACACTGGAGAATATGAAGGCCTCCCCAAACACCATTATATTGGATGACTTCAACTACCCAAACATTGACTGGGAATACTATTCAAGCCCCAACACCCTCGCCCAACAGTTTCTAGGATTTCTAAACTCAAATGCTATGGCACAACTGGTCACCACACCCACAAGAGTGGAAAACATATTGGACCTGATCAACACCAACATGGGGACTCTATGTTCCACGCCAGAGGTATACCCCTCATTGGTAAGGTCAGACCATACATTTATCTCACTGGACATCCATATCCTGTCCCCACCCCAATCCTAGGTAATCTCAGTGAAGAACTTCTCAAAAGCAAATGTCACACTTCTCCAAACCAATGTGGTATCCTTCAAAGACCCTGGGACAGTGGTAAATATGGCTCAGACCGCTGAATCCTTTACAAACACATTCTATGGACACCTACTGGACTGCATGGATTGTGCTATCCCAAATAACAACAAGACTCACTCTTCCAAAGGCAGGGGACCTGTCTGGTGGACCCCGGCCATTAATAAGCTGTACAACGAAAGGAGGAGGCTACTACATGATAGAGCACAATCCCAAAAAGGGAAGGCATCTCTGATCAGTACTAGCAAAAAACTACGATCACTCATGAATTCATCTAAGGCCTGCTTCTAACGGAAAATTGCATCAGACACTAAGGACAATCACAAGGCCTTCTTTAGTTATGTCAGGAACCTGAGTGGAAACTCACAGATATGCTGTGAGTTACTGCATACTGACTAAACATACCCTGAACCCACAGACATTGCCAACATCCTGGCAAACAGGTTCAGTGCAAATGTCTCCCCCCATCCCCCCTAAAGAGCAAATGTCCATCCCAAGAGAGTGTAGCCTCCCTGATATCACAAATAAATAGGTGAGTGCTGCCCTCTCCAAAGCAGACAACACAGCATCAATGGGACTGGACGGTGTCCCTGCCTGTGTCTTACACGAGCTTCATGATGAACGTAACCCTCACATTAAGTCACTGTTCACTATCAGAGTTACTACAGGATATGTACCCAAGGAATGGCATACAGCAGCAGTGGTCCCGCTCCACAGAGGTCGTGCCACAATGGACCCCGGACAATATCGCCCTATAAGCCTAACTAGCCTGGTCTGCAAAGCTATGGAGCATATCGTCATGGAAATCATACACATAGACATCGGGAACATACAGACACTGGATCCTACACAATTCGGCTTTGTTGTGGGCAGATCTTGCCTCTTGAACCTGTTCGACTTCTTTAAACAGTTACCAGGTTCATAGATGTAGGGAAGGTTGTCCACACAGCCTACCTGGACCTCGCAAAACCCTTCAACACAATACCCCACTCAGGCATTATACATAAGCTCACCAGCTTCGATATCGACACATATGTCACAAGATGGATTGCTAACTGGATCAGGGATAGCACCCACATGGTCAGTATTGTAGGTGCCATGTCTGACTATACACCACTTCCACATGGCATCCCACAAGGCTCAGTCCTGGGACCTCTCTTGTTCAGTATATATTTCTCTGACGTACAGGCTAACACAGGAGGAATATGGCTGACCATGTTCGCATATGACTGCAAACTGGGTGCCATAATCAACTCTCCAGCTGGCACAAGCATCCTCAAAAAGGGTCTCACAGAGATGGATGACTGGTGCCAGAGCCATGGCCCACAGCTAAATGCCATTTGATGCATAGTCACCCCCTTTGGGAATAACAACATGCCCACACATTACCACATAGGTGGTGATCCATTACGTACGGTAGGAGTTATTAGGGATTTGGGGACACAAGTAGTTAGTACTCTCACCTTTGACAATCACGTTGCCAATGTGGTTCGATAGACCTTCTATATAGCCCACCTTATCCCATAAGGTTTCGCATCTAGATCAAGTGAGGTCATTGTGCCCCTATACTCATCAAGCCCATGCTTGGATACAATGCCCCATTTGGGATGGACCTTACCCAACACCTGCAGCAACTGTAATTGCCACAAACGTACCTCACCAAGTAGATTTAGGGACTCACACAGATGCCCTGTGCAGTTCAGCTAAAGTAACTCCAGCTCTACTCAGTCGCTTACCGCCTACTCGGATGCGATCTGTGCCTGTTATTTAAAGCCATGTCCAACCCAGAATTAATGGACATGCTCCACCTCAGGATATCTGAATCCCTTAGAGGTACACGCTCCAGAGACGTAAACCTCAGCACAGATATTAATAGGCCATGCTGGAGGGATAGATTCTTATCCCAGAGGCTCCACTCACTCTGGAATGAAATCCCAGACTTGCATAGGCAGAGCCCTCCACTGACCAACTACAGGAGACATCTTGACAAGTGGATGGGTGATCGTATGTTTACCCCTGGGATATCTTCTGGGTCCTTGCTAGGCACAATAGACTAAACATAAATGGGCTATCTTCTGTGACCTACTATTCACAGGCACAGTCTACTAATCTAACAGGGTTGTGAAAGCCAAACACACTGTGGCTAGGCTTATACATGCCCTAGGGCAGATAGCCTAGTATCAACCTCTGAACCTATGATAATGTTCGGGATGCACATTGTTTATTGATGATACTGATTGCAGGTTTTTTTATCTTCTTTGATTTCCAACTTTCTATGAACAACCTAAATATCTGCAGAACATATTTGATTATGACAGGGTTCCACTATATTATATATGTATCTGTTGTCATATAACTGTGTGCACAGGGCAGATTGCTGAATAGTGAGAGGTTCCTGGGTTAACACATGCAACTGCCAGATATGTGTGGCCCACTGCTGTACTCAGACATGGCCTAAGTGTGTGAGCATGCCCAGTTCGGCCTTTCAGTGTTTTGTTGCCTGACATTTGTCTCATTTATTCAAGTGTGTGAGCATGCCCAGTGTGACCTTTCAGTATGTTGCTGTCTGAGGTCCACTACATTTGTTGATGTGTGTGAACACGATCAATATTAACATTTATACTATATGTGTGTTGAAAATCAGGTTCTATTCTTACTGCAGGGCTCACCTTTGTGTCATAACTCGACAGGGATTATGCTGTGCCTGCAGGGTTTCCATGAGATACTTTGCATAGACTTATCAACATTTCTTCATACAGGCTGACCACTGTCATGATTTAGTGGTTCAGTACTATGACTATAGTACACAGTGTCCTGGGTTCGAGACCTGTCAGTGCTTTCTATTTTCATAGTGAGCTGACCAGACTGCTTAAGGGCCAGTAGAGCAAATATGAGCATGTTGGCTTTTGTTCAGCTATGCCCAACTTAGACCAAGCTTGTCCAACATTGCTCAACGTTAACCAACATTGCTGATCGTTGCACAATAGCGCTCAACATTGACCACAGTTGTGCTAGTTAGCGTGTGCAATTTTGTTTACATATACTGAATGGTGGTAAAAGCTGTTTAGCACTGCTTTATATTGCTTAACACATGGCAATCATGCCTCAGGTGGTGTTGCAGGGCTGCCTATGTTGGATGCACATACTACACTCCCTATACATGTTTGAAAACGGGTAGTGTCAAGTTAGACATCCCTTTTACTATATGTGCGTGTCAGAGAGAGGTATCATTTCCAGGGTTCCTACTGAGCCAGTGTATGTGCTATGCATTGCCTCTTTGCCAAGGCCAAAGCATACTGGGCATGCCTCCTTCTGCCTACTGGGGCAGGCTCAGGTTGTTCCTCCTCCAAGTCATGCTCTGCCTGTGATGGCCTTGGCAATGGTGTGGGGCTGTTTGACCCGGGCCTATGCTGGTCCTGCTGCAGCTGTTTTCGCAGGATCATATTATGTAGCATAGCACATACCATGACAATTTGGGTACATGTAGTTGGTGAGTACTGCAAGGCTCCACCAGATGTGTCCAGGTACCGGAACCGTGACTTGAGCAGCCCAAACACATGCTCGATTACATTTCGTGTTTGTGCGTGTGCCTCATTATGGCATTCCTGTTCAGGTGTTTGTGCGTTTCTGATGGGTGTCATCAGCCACGGCTCCAGTGCATAGCCAGCATCCCCCACTAGGTGACCATGAGGGATGTCCCCATTGGCAAATGTCTGGTACAGCTGTGTCAGATGCCAGATATGGGGTCATGGTAGCTTCCAGAGCAGCCAACACACACATTCAGTATTATGCCCTGGGCATCACACACAACCTGGCAGTTGATGGGGGGAAGCCCTTGTAGTTAAAGTAGACCCTACCCCACTCACTGGCTGGTGCTTTGATGCATATGTGCGTACAGTCTATTGCACCCACTACCTCAGGGTATTCCACTATTTGCTGGAAGAGGCGCATATTGCTGGCCAATACCTCACAGGAATTGGGGAAATATACATGATCACCGACATGTGCTGACATGGAATTCAGGAACTGGTGCAGTACCCTGGATGCTGATGCTTGTGATATCCCCATCATATAATCAGTTGGTCTCTGGAAGGTACCTGTTGCTAATATTCTTAGGCCAACACATACCTTGGTTTCCACTGGGATGGGTTCCCCTCTGTTGGTTCTGTGTGTGAGGCGTGGTTTGCACAGCTCAACAATTTGCTGCATGAGGTCTCTGTCCACTCTATAGCGCTCCACTATTTCCAGCTCATGTAGCCCCTGATAGATTACCCTGGGCCTGTACACTCTTCTCCGTCTCCTCACTGTGGGTTGTCCAGCAGCATTCGCATTGTCACCACCCTCAGCATGTTGCATATATCACCTTATAACAGCAATGGCAGCCCCTAACATTTCATTGTCTCAGTAAAGCTTTTTCAGTTTTCACTTCTGTTAGCTTACTGCAATGTTGCAGTGTCTCCGAGAGAAACATACTGGAATGTTGTTTGCAGAGTTTTAAGTGCTGGGCTGGGCTGGGCTAGTGTACTGCCCGTGTAATTGCCTGATTCTGATTGTTTTCACCTGCTAGCTCTGCTAGTACTCCCTGGTTAACTTCCTACTATTTGTTGTGCTTTCTTTTCCCTTTCTGTTTCCTCAGGGGGGCAGCACCGCGCACACCAGCTCACACACGCGCACACATGCTTACACGGACTAAAACTTGCTTATTCTTGCTAAAACGCACGCACACAGGTGCAAACGTGCTTACACAACTTTAAACAACCTTAAACGTGCTTACTCCAGCTTAAACGCATGCACACAGGCGCACATGCACGCACACAGTCTTACTCAGATATACAAGCACGCACCCACGTGCAAACACGTTGCAAGCACTTCTACAAGAAACTTTAATGTTATCCACGGCATACACCTTCAATTTCTTGCCTTTAGCTAGGGTACCTGTTGACACACCTCTTCCAGTGATGAGTAACTGACAGCAACACATGCCACTCTGCTCCAATGAGCTTCACTTCTTTCATACATACCCCCCTCGTAATGTCACCTATCTTCTACTCTGATACTCCCCTTATCCTACTCCTACACTCCACTGACTGTGCTCATTTGCTATGTAAACTTGGGATTCACTATCCTTACCCTCATTTGCATAGGATTTCCTACTAATGCTTGGTTACATCTCTTAGACTGAGCTTCCCCCCTTAGCAACCTCTACTCGGTAGCCATGTTGTCTTCGGCCTGCCATTCCCTTGCATTGTAAATTAAGAATTACAATAAAATTCACATTTGTGGATTTTAATGATTGGTTTTCTGGTTTTTAGAGCACAGCGCGTTTGTGTGGCACTGCGCTACACTTAAACATCGGCGATCGGGATAAAAAAAATAAATTACTTTTTTTTAATTTTGCATCGGTGAACATTGCCAATGGCCATATATTTGGCCATTGGCATGCTTCCTCAACTGGATGCAGCCTTTATTTGGTGCTGTCACGGCTCCGTTTTGCTATTTACAGAACTGTACTCAGTTGTTAATAAAGTACAATTCTGCAAATAACACTACTCTTACTCAGACAGGTTCGGGTTTCCTCGATCGCAAATTTACCTCATTTGCATAGCTTTTGCCTGCAATTGAGGTAATTTGCATATCCAAGCCCTGTCAGTGTAAGACTCGTTTTAGGAGCTCTGTTGCATGCCCCTACTGGCTGTTCCTGGATCACTCGGCAGACATGTTGGCTGCATGGAGTCTTACTCTACTCTTAGACTCCATGCAAGCCTTTGTGAATCCGGCCCAATGTTCTGGGAGTTCATTGAATTGAGTTTTGGCAACGTGGTCTTGATCTTCAACGATTCAACAAAGTTGTAATTTGATTATTTAAGGTATATATAAATATAGATAGATATAGGTGTGATTATATTTCATCACATTGCTGACTCACTAAAATGACATACAGTACACTGACCACAAATGGTTGCAACTAAAAAAAAAAAGAAACATTTATGTGGGGGGGGGGGCAAGCTCCCCTGCCATCACCATGTGAGGGGCTGTACCTCAACATTCCCTGTTAATTATATATATCAACTCTGAAATAGCAAAACAGTGTGGACAGTGTAAAATCCCACACCCCACTATGTAATGATCCCACAAAACAACTGTAGTCATCCTGTAATGAACCAGCAATTCAACTAAACAGTCTTCCTAACTAAATGTTACAAATACTATGCTATCAATCTATAGTCTACTACAAGACTAGCTAATAAAAAGAGGTCAGAATCAAGCTGTGTACATTGTATATTTGAGGTAAAGACCTTAACCATTATGCCAACTATACCTTATTTCAAACTTGGCTCAAGGGCTGACTTTCAATAAATTACAGCTTTTTGCTGCTCTGCTATGTATGAAACCCTGACCAGGAATCACACAATCTATTAATGAAATAGCAACGGGTTCTCCATGAACATGCACTGCACTGCTGGAGAGAAGCAGCCCTCATCCATTCGTGCTCTGACCTAGTGAGGAGTAACTCTCCTCACCAACTTTGTGTCTGGCTATCCGTGGCCAAAAGTAGATCTGTGGCTTTGAGGCATTCATTCATAATTACAAAGATAGTAGCTTCACACCGCTGGCTCCTCAGTCAAGCACATACACCAAATTTCTGAACCTGCGGTTCCTCTCGTACTGAGCAAGATTACTGTTGCAACAACACATCATCAGTAGGGTAAAACTAACCTAGATATATTAACTTCAACATTTTGCTTTGCAGAAACCCGTTCTTACTTTTTCTTGTGTTCAAAATTAAAATTTGTGTAGAACTGGATCATATGACATTGTTTTCTGTTTAAATAATGTCTAAAACAATATCTTTTAATTTGACTATTAAATTTCAGTTTTCAGTATTAATTTCCTTTATGAACATCTCCTTATTTCATCTTTTACTCAGCGTATAAGAGATTTTGTTTTCCTCATGTGACTGTACATTGCACTTGTCAATGTACGTCCATCCCACTGTGATTGTTCTTCTTCCGAATAACTTCTGTCATCCTTATTGCATGACATACTCTTTAGCTGTACCACTTCAAGAAATGGTTTGTTCTGACTTACACGCTACATATATGTACTACATGTATCTATCTATCTATCTATCTATCTATCTATCTATCTATCTATCTATCTATCTATCTATCTATCTATCTATCTATCTATCTATCTTTGTAGCTATCTATCTTCATCAACAGCTATGTATATCTATGAGTGTGTAACAGATGGTAAAACTATGCAAACATCAGATGTCTATCACACACTCAAACCTGTTCAAATCATGAAGATTTGAACAGTCAATGCATTATATCAGACAGATTTGAACAAAAACTAATCTACTTTTATCCAGGGGGGTTCCCATCTCTCTGCTAATTATACATTCCAACTCCAAGATCACAATACAGTGGAGAAAATTCCCTGATCCACACTGTACTGAGATATCGCACTACAGAAAAGCTGGTATGCTCATTCAGCTGATTTTTCTATCAGCTGTTCTGGCTTTTTGCAGTTTGAGAAGTCAACTTGTCAAAAAGTTGAATGCAATCTGTGCTCTCTCTCTCTCTCTCTCTCTATATATATATATATATATATATATTGTTTTTTTATATAGCTATAGATATATACATACATATATAGATACACACACACACACACACACACACACACACACACACACACATACATACACGTTTCTGTGTGTGTGTGTGTGTGTGTGTGTGTGTGTGTGTGTGTGTGTGTAAGCATATGTGAATGTGTGTCATATAAATAGTGCCAGGATTACTCCTGCATCCCATGGAAGCATTATCACATCCAAATATATTTTCTCCTCTTCTATTATCCTTCAGCTTCATGTTTTCAACCCAATGAACTTTCATGAGACTATGTACTCTCTGCTTTCACACTTATATTTCATATGATGTATGCATATGCATCTTAAAAGGACCTAAATGAAACAACACTTTTAAACCTATGCATATGAGATCCCTTTATGTGTAGCTAAGGCTACTGCAGCTGTGATCAATATAAGGAACATACAACATTGTGCATAATCACAAACTGGGTTCATTTCTTACTTTTATGAATCTTTATATCCTTTGATCTGGACAAGTTTTTAGTTCAGCAGTGATCATATTTTCACAAGTATCAGCTCCAGGACAAAATATTTCTTCAAATATGTTATACATGTGAGTTTGAGGGTAGAGCACTCTGCCACACTAAAAGTTTTATGGAAAGAATTGAGGAGTTAAACAACGGAGCATTGAGTTATCTTAAATATAAAGGTATATGAGTTGTTATGGAAGCATTAAGCAGCCAGCCTTAGGGGAGTGCACTAGCATGTAATCTAGCAGGGCTGTGTGTATCTGTGGTGTGTGTGCATGTGCGTGAAAATACACATTTTATGATCTGTGGTCTGTGCACTGTATATTCCAACAGCCTTGTCCAGACACAAGAAGAAGGGAAAATACTGTATTTAAAAACCTGCCATCACTGATATGACATCCTACATAAACACATGGCATATGACTCTCACATCTGCCCACCAGAATGCAGTGAGGCTATATTTATAACATAAGAAGACCTCCCTTCATTGGGTTATATATGGTCTACACTGGTAGCAAGAGTGTTTGAAGATGTTGATAATGAATTATGCAGATTGAGGAGTTATGTAGCTTAATGTCATGGGACAATGGGACTGCCTACAAATTTGTATCATCCCTGCTCTCTGTCTAGATGTGGGCTATTATTTCTTCATACATGTCACAATACCCTAAAAATGCCCTTGAGAATGTATCCATTTGACATATAATTTCTACTGTCTTGTGTATAAATCAATCTGATACACAATTTCATGCATCCATTTGACATATAATTTCTACTGTCTTGTGTATAAATCAATTTGATACACAATTTCTTCTCTCTGGCTTGCTTTTCTGAGACAATCCTGGAGATATCTGTGTTATAACCCTTTATATCCATTTTTTGTGTTATTTATTTTTGATACATATTACGAATTTCGCTTAGATGGCCATTTCTTCTCATTTTGATCCGGTATCACACATTCATGTAAGTGTCTTCTTCATCCGAACAGCATGCGCATTACATTATGCCTTTAACATAGCTTTATATCTTTTATCATGCTCGTACCATTTGGGTATAGCACTTACAGGTCTGTTTTTATAAATGTATAATTTTTCTTAAGATAGCAAGGCTACTCAATTAGGAGAGACATGAGCACAGGGAAGTTGTGTTGCTTGCTCCGACTCACGCGGTCTGCATGTGGGGGAAATGATGGAATCCGGCTTCCTTACCTCCTACCTTATAGCCTCCTCCTTAATAGTTAGTCTTTATTACTCCTTCAGTTCATGTACTTCCAGACTTATTAATTCAGGGTTGAAGGTCTTTCATGATACTCAGTAAATTCTATAATGTAACTCTCATTTTTTTGCACTCCAGTGGTATGTTACCAGTTCAGGTTATGACTTCTGTAACAGAAACATCATCGGTGCAGACATTTTAATTCTTTTTAACCATTTTATAAAGTAATCCTAGTTTGCAGGCTTTTATTAACTTTCATATTAAGGTCAGATAGAATAATGTGAATTTAAGCAAACTTGTAACAAGATACTAACTGCATCAAGGGTTTGAACCTATAGCGTTGTTACACTATTATAGTAGTCCTATTTCATGCATGGTTAAGAGTGCATATTGGTGATTACAAGCAAGCATCGGTCTGACAGGGGACTCAGATCAGTGGGATTTTAAAGAACAATTCAAAAAACAGCAGCCATTTGGAGTTAGACGAGCAGATCATGTCAGATTATGCTAACTGAAAAGGTCAGCTCTGCAGACACAGATAGACCTGTAAGACTACACTATTTTCATCAGCTAAAAGCTACAGTAAATGCTATTGCTAAGCAACATGGAGAATGAAGGCTATATTATGAATCCTTTTTCTTGCCCTTTTGTTGCCATGGAAGACTATACTACCTAAGTAATTAAAGGCTTCAGCCAGATGTAGAGTTTGGCTTTGAAATCCTTGCCATTACTAGTAATTCCATGTATCAGATGTCATCTCTTAAGCTCTTTCTGTCATTTATATTTTCCAAAAGCCCAGCCCTATGAAAATATCACTGCTGCTTTTTCATTAACATGGACACGCTCAGAATCAAAGGTGTTCTAAGCAATAGTTCTGCGGTTGTTAGATTTCTTTCTTTCCTTTTCTTTCTTTCTTTTTCTTTTCTGAGGTTGACATTTTGCAGTTACATGTTTCTGATGACATATCTGTCTAAGTTTCAGTTTGTGTTCTTAGTAATAATTTATGTAAATAAGTGAACTGTTATTTCTGAGATTTGTAAAGGTTTGATAAGAAACTTGAACTCGTTATAACAGGCTGAATCAATACATCTTCCTTCTTCATCTTTCTTTACATTCTTTCTTGTTTTAATTGACATTTGTCCCTATGGTTACAACTATTTTTATGATTTATACAAGAAATCATTTTTGGCGTGCAAGGTACTTAGCATTAGTTGTAGTTTTGCAACATTAAACTGTCAGTGCAATGTAATTAATATGTTGTTAAATGTAATTGCATTTTCTGGTAATGTAGCATAGAGTTTCATCTATAATGGTCTAATTAACTTTATCCTTGCTTCTGGCTTTAATTTACTCAGTTCTCACCTGCATATTAAACAACTCTGTGAAAGGTTATTTATATGACTCTTCATCAATTATCTCCAAGAGACCAATGTGACTGAGAGTGATACATCAAACAGACTGATGAATGCAGTGGTGCCTGCCTCTCTATCCTCACCCCCCCCAAAAAAAAAAAAAAAAAACAGCCACCTTCTGTGTACCACTCTGGCCTTAGACTGGTATGAGAGTATAACAACAAATGATCACAGCCATGCAGTCTGGACATCACTGCAGCCTCTTCTTTGATCTGCAGTTAGGGCTTCAAGATCCATTTATCTGAGTATTAACCTACCTAGGGGAAATAATTTTCAGGCAGGCATCACTGCAATTTTTCAAAATAATTAATAACCTAACACCTTTGGGTTGCATCCTTCAGATCCAGCATCGCAACGAGCTGTTGCAAATAACTCTGACAGTCTTTTTTCATCAACTTCATCGTCTTAATTTTGTCTTTGTAATGCTTTTTCTCCTTGCATCTCCTGATTATTAGCACCCTTGCTTCTTTCTAGGACCATCATGCAGGCAGCTTTCACTGGATTGTCGAATAAACTAACCCTCATTATCCTGTGGCAGTTTTCATTGTAAGGTGCACTGACACACATGCATTCCTGTCACATGGTTATTTGCTGGCCATGTTATACACTGCCTGATGAATATGCATGTCTTTGCTTTTCAGTCTTGCTGTCTGCTAGACACTCACCCCAACATAAGGTCAGTGTTGTAGTGGAAAAGGCTTCCTCCATCCCCACAGGATGGGCAGGTTGGACAGGGTCACTCAGTCTCACTCATTCCAACTACCTCTTCTAGCAGCAGGTCGCTAGTTACTCATGGGACATCTTCATTTCTCTCTACAACTTGAGGTGGAATGGAATTGTTTATAAGGCCTTTGTGTGGCATTTTGGTCATAGTAAAGAATATTATAATTTTCCTAAAAGAATGCAAGAGGTCTGTTTAATGTTATGTCTTTCTTCATTTTATTTCTTTCCAAAAATAAAATATAAAAAATAGAAACATGCACAGTCATGGTGGATGTGCATCCAATTTCCTTACCATTTTAAGACATATAATCTAAATATAACAGAATATTCATTTACATTTACTTATTAGCAATCTTTTCCCAAAACAATTTGCCTCCTACATTATTCTGCTGCCTAGGCAGAAAGCCTCAGCCATACCCACCATTTATTTGCCTTCCTCTCCTTACCTTTCCTTGTCAGGCTAATCCTACCTCCTTTTACTTAGTGTATTCAGCCATGCTACCCCTGTCCCTTCCTCTCTCTTTGTTTTCATTCCTTATTTTCTGCTTAAATCTCCTCTCTACTTCGTGGTTACCCTATATTTGTTTTTACCTTCTTTGCAACTTACATCATTTCTAATACTACTCCGTAAATACATCAGTACCTTTCTAAATTTTTCATCACATTGTGGTAACACCCTTATCAGTAATCATCTTTTAGTGTCTCTTCTAAGTAGCTATGGGTTCTCCTCCCTTATTATTAAAGAACTTGATCTCTGTTTCCCTTCCACTCCAGACTTCAATACTTTTGCATAACATCTTCATCTGTTACATCACAGGAGTACAGGAACATAAAGTACTGCTTCCAGATTACACGAAGATCAACTAAAGACTGTATACTTCATAAAAGGTAGAACAAGAATTTGCCCAGTGATGAATGTCGGTTTGTAGAACATTAGTAGTTTAGCAATAGAAAGTTAATAGGGAGGATGTTTTTCAGAGTTTGAGAGGTACATAGAGTGTCCTTTTCAAGTACTGTGGTGGAATTAGGGTGGTTATAAATCAAGAAGTAAGTAAATAAGTAAATTGCTTTGATAGTAGTAAATATATGTTAGTGTTCAAAATAATTAGACTTGAAAATTTCTGTTTAAAGCTAACAGTTAACGGCAATGGTAGCTGGATGTCATAATGTGACACATGGTTATGTTTATGGTAAAGTTCTAAGGACTGAATTGCAGTAATTGTAAATAAGACACCAATGTTGAAGAAAATAATATAATATTTAGGGACATCTTTAGAAGACAGTAAAAATAACTTTTTGAAGAGTAATGAATGTATGCTGCATTTCATAAAGAGGTGGTCATTAATTTATCAGGGGTGCAAGGGTGTAATCCCATCATATTACCTCAATAACATTATTAAATTACATTTAATAGACTCTGCCTTGTACATGTAGAGCATACTTATTATAGGTGTAGAGTAAACATGTAGGCAAACACCTGGAAATATTAATGTATTTATATTCAGCAAAGTCCATTATTTATAATCATCACCTGCAGTGATGTTCAGCAGTGTTCACAAGCTCTATAATAATTATTATTTTACTGTCAAAAATGCATTCATTATGGCAAATTTATTTCATTTTGTTAAAGAAATGAGTGGGGATTTATAGAGAGGTAAAAAGCATTTGTGTGAATTATTAGCTTATCAGCAGTATAGCATCATTGTGTGATATTATTTTGAGGATCAGACAAGGAAAGTAGCATTGATTTTTACAAAAAGATATTATGAACAATGAATAGAGAAGCATAGTTTTCAAGTAGATCTGTGATATTCTGTAATGTTGAATAAGGAAAAGATGACACACAGGTGGCACACACATTGTTAGCAACACAACAACATTGTAAGTTAGTAACATACTATTCTGAGATATTTGATGTGGGGGCAAACCTTGACTGGAGCTATGACATATTGTTTTATGCTTTATGATTTAAGGAGGTGTCATGATGGGTAAGCAAGGTACAGCTTTTTAAAATGAAGCCTGTGTCTGACAGTGTACTGTTTAATTATAAGTATAAAACACAAACACTGTTAGAAACATAGTACTAGTGTGTTAAGCATAACAGAGACTATGAGCCATATTGTACTATGCCACAAACCATGTTTTGCTCAACAAACAGTGAAAGTAGCATTGATCTGCACAATGTGCATTATACACAGTGGATGTGGAGACGTGATTATCCTGCTGCAGCTGCGCCATTTTGATTTCCATTTAATCATGATGGAATAGTAAGATACAGCTTTTCAAAATGGAACCAGCACTTGACAATGCACTGTATATAAAAAAGAGACCCATTTTAAATAACACAACACCAATCTATAGCAATACGTATCACAGAGGCTGTGAATGAAGTAGCAGTATTCTGTGATACCCTTTGCACAATTCACAGTGAAACCTGCACTGTTTTGTGCGATAGGCATTATGCACATTAGATTGGGAATATAGTTTTCCAACTAAAGTTGTGATATTGTGCTTTGTATTTTCTCATGAATGAAATGTAAGATACATCATTTTAAAATGTAGTATATGAAAATCATAAATTGTCTGTGTAGTGTTGACTGAAAAAATAATAATAAATGGTACCCAACTAAGTGGATCTGATTCTTAATGCCATAATGTTATTGTGTGATAATGATCAACACTGGAATATACCTGAGGGTGAGCCATGATATTTTGCTTTGCAAATTATGGCAATGAGAAAGTATCAAAGAGTATGTTAAAAAGCAAGATACAACTTTGTAAAATGTTTTTGGGAACTAGCATACAAATAAAGACATCACACAGGATTTGCTTGTTACAGTAGTGATAATGTTTGCTAACAAGTGTTATATTAACAATGGGATCCCAAATAGAGCAGTGACATTTTGACTTGTACTTTATGGTAGGGAAGAAGTAACACGCATTACTGTAAAGTGATTCCAGAAAGGAACACTTTGGTTATCATTATTATATGAAACAATGTTTGTGCAACACATAGTGAAATTAGCACTGATTAGTATAAAGGATATTGTGAACAGAGGACATGGAAACATTTTACAGATGGAATTGTGACATGTTGATTTCCAGTTTATCACTATAAGAAAGCAATATACAGTATTGAAAACGAAATGCACATATGGCAGTGTACTATTGATTAATAAAAAATGAGTGACATATTCTCAGCAGCACAGTGCTATTCTGTCATAACAAATATTATAGAGGTGGTGGGACATGTAGTGAAATTTTGCGATAAGCCTTTCCCTAACAGACATTGAATTCAGCACAGATATGTAATAGGTGTTAAGCACAATGGATGGAAAAATGTAGTTTTCAAAGCACAGCTGTAAAATTTTGCTTTGTACTTTATTATAATAGTGAAATCAGATACAGTAAACTAACAACCAACATTTGGCCATGAACTTGAATAAATGAAGATGGGACACACATTGTTATTAACAAAGGCCTGATCTCCGGAAACAAGTACTGTTCTGAGATAGTCTGTGGGGGGGGGGGGGCATATATGGCAGTATGTAGAGGATATATTACTGTAAGGTTTCTCCTTTTCTATTTATGCAATAGCCAATGACAATAACACTGCTTTGCATAACATATATTATTTTGCATTGGGGATTCTACAACAGAATTAAAAACAAAAGATAAAACACACATTGTTAGCAAAATAGCTGTATTGTGTAGCAATTATAACTATACTGGCAGATCTTATTAGAGTTGTATAAAAAATAAGTAGAAATTGTATTAAATGTATTAAAGGAAGAGTATATATAAAAAGAAATGGGCAGACAATCATATAAATATATCACTATTCTGTGGTAACTGGCAGCATTCTGAGATACCTGATTGGGGATGATGCATAGAACAGAATTCAGAGGCTGCATTACAGGTGCTGTGCTGACATTAATTTGTGCTGTAATATTATTTCCTTGTTTTGTACTGTACAATACACAGTGACAATGTTTTGTGTAATATATATTACTACACAGAAGACATGGGAAAGATATTTCCTAACTGGATGTGTACATTTTGTTATGCATTTTAGTGTAATAAGGAGGTAACAAATCAGTTTTAAAATGATCTTCAGTTACTTGGGACAGAATAGGATCAAGGACTACTGAATGCCAATATAATAACAATACAAAGCAAAGACTAAGGTATGACATCCCAGTCTTCTGAATGCCCAGCTGCAGTAACATTAAAATGGCACCATAATACACTGCAATAACAACAATGGTTAAAAGCAGAATATGTAAACTCCTACTTTAGTAGCAGAATTAAACTGCCAATAGTAGGAATGTGAATGTTATATGTAAAGTGCAGGGGGAATGCAATTTAAAATAAATTATTAATGACACAGTTCACAGTGCAATAAAATAAACCAGATTCTGTCTAAAATGGAATCAGATAAAGGAAATAATGAAACAAAAGTTGTATAAAAGAAGCTAATTATATAACTAACACCCACAGTTAATGTAACATAATACCTAAGCATTGTATTGCAAGTGACACCAAATCTGTAGAAGTTAATATAAAACTCAAGTCCCAGAAATGTTTTTTTCTGGAAACATTACAATTGGACTCTGTTGTAAATAATTTAAGTAATCAGTGGCAGATGCATCTATGTTGGAACATAAAGTAGCAACAAATGTAGGACTGGAAGACACAGCAATCCAGGTATCAGCTTACACATAGGTTATTACATAAGACCTAGGCTAACTTCCCTTGTGGACCATTTTAAGCTTAGCCAATTTCTCTTTCAAAGGTGAATATCAAACTATGTACCTTGTATTTGTGAGGCAAACACCATAATCATTATGCCAATGGGAAACACACTAGAAATGTCTAAGAAAAAAACAATCTACATAGCCATTGTGCTCCAAAACTGGTCAGTTCATGGGGTCCCCCAATTTTATTTTATGCAGACATACCTGATCAACAATTAATAAATGTTTGTGCATGCACACAAGTTTGGGGAATACCCCCCCACAGCCCAGAAATGTATGTGAAGTAACAAAATGTGGAGCAGTAAACCAAAAGTAAAGCGCTTCAAGGAGAATAGTAACCATGGCTTCAAACGTGGAGCAGTGTAACACAGGTGAGAATATGATACCCGTGCATATAAATGGGGGGTAAACAAATAAAATGTGTGCAGTAAATGCATACAGCCTATACATACAATGGGTAACCCCCTCCGGGTATCTTTATGGTGAAGTTTCTAGTAAAAATACAGCTTCAATAGAAAGTCATTTATAAACTAATAAATATATGTGTTTTAGATTTACAACAATCATATATCAGATCTTTTCTGCAATGCAGTTCAGTTTGTACATATTTGGTTAATGCCAAAAGAGGAGGAAAACCTACTGTAGTGAAGGTTCATTTGGCAGATCTGAATACTTGTTATGCAGTGGAGGTTGGAGGTCAAACCTGCAACCATAAAGCATAGCAGTGGCAATGGTGGTTACAAGTAAAGCCTGTCATTGTCTACTGTAGCTGTAGCATCAATGTACTAATATCAGGAACATGAATAGATTGGCCAAAGAACGGGGACTGAATAAAAAATGATGGAATGTGTACTTTGTTTGCAGCATAGAACTAATGTGTGGCAACAGATGCTATCTGATATGTCCATAAAACTAAATATCATACTGTTTTTGTAAACTGCTAATTGCATTTTTTTATTTCCGGTTAATTAGTTGAACATTTTCATCTCTACGCTGAGACTTCATTAGAACAGGAATACTTAAAAAGCATAATTATTGTGCTTTTCAGGCATGGTAATTCTGAAGAAGTCTCACAGTTTAGACATGAAACTACTCAAACAACTTGGATAATTAATAAATACAGCCAGTCTCTTCATAAATAATGTATCTTTTTTTAGCATGTTTCCAGCATTGTCCACTTTGTTTGAGCGTTTCTGAGATACCCAACTAAGTGGGTCTCAGCTGAAGCTGTAACATTTTCATTTTGTTTTGAAGTTTGTAGTAATGAAGAAGCTACATAAACTGCTTTAAAATTATTCAAAAAAGCAGCGTTTCAACTGAGACAATACAGACATACAATTTCTTTGACTTTTGCTTCAAGTTGATAGTATATGACGCTCCTTCTCATTAGTGATAATATTTTACAGCCAGTAATTTGTACAACTGCTGTTACTGTGTCAGAAGAACTTTTGAGTTGTAACTGTGTTGTAGTATCTGCCACTGATTTAGTGTAGCTATCGATTTCAGTAGCACTTATATGTGTTGTAAGATTTAGTACAGACTTTATTCATTTGCATACTGAGGAGTAGGTAAAACAGTAGGCGACCTTTGATGAGGTAGTTAATGCAAAATGATAGGAAGCAGAGAGTCAGAATAGTAATTTAGGATGAGGTGACTAATGCTTAATGCTACAATCCAGAGACCATGAAGCAGTGGAAACCATTCAATGAATACAAGAACCTGAAAAACATAATGTAATGAGATAAATCTTAATGATCACACAGGAGGAGAGGAGGTAAAGTTGAAAATAAAGTTTAGAAGGACAAGAAGAATTACTAATAGTATAGAAAGAGTCAGAGTGATCTAGAGTTCATACTATACGATAGCTGATTTCAGTTGAAATCCATATTTAAATTTTGCTTGCGGCATAAATAAGACATGTTCATGATACAGATATGTGTCTCAGAAGATTCCCATGGTCTGAAACAGGCTCCCCATCCATGTGAAGCAGACTCCATCCCTCACTCTATTGAAGTGTAACCTTGACCAGTGGATGGGGAATCGGAAATTAATGTGGGTCTGGCCACCATGTCTCTGACAGACAGAGGCAAACAGTTGTCAGTCTCTCAGCCTAGAGATGAAAATGTAACATACCTCCCCAACACATAACCTGTATAAACCTCCTAACTAACACACTCTCTCCTAATAAACACCCATGATACATAGGGACACAATTAGGCTGGATTGCATGGCTAGGCTTATAAAGGCCCTAGTATTCATTACCCTAGTATCGAACAATGAACCTATGATGTCACAAAATTATTTTTGTTAATGCTGGGTGCAGGTTGTGTTTGTAGAAGGTTACAATTGTTTTACACCTTATATTTCAGGTAAATAATACAGGATTGTGCATATGCTGCTACAAGATGACTGCATGTAAGAAATGCAGAATTTTCTTTTGGGATAATGAAAATAATTTGGAAATATTATCAGATTCCTTTTTAGCCCACGCAGATTAGTCACTGTTAGAGGTTAGCAGGAGCTACAGTGATCTGCTGCTTTTAATGCTCTGTACTGCCTGAAGTTTGTACAGGAAGCTGATCAAATGGAGATGTTTTATGGCTTTCCAAATATACAGATATTGGTATTATTAATGAATCTTGGTTTCTCCCAGAATACTTGGATATTAACATATCATGATATAATGTATTCCTAGATAACACAACATCTGGCTAGAGAGGAGTTGTGAGTATAATCTATTTAATTTATAAGCTTGAAGGAAGTCAAATAATTCAACTGCAGATCATCACTGTCTATAGTATGCAGTACAAAATTTGTACAAACAGGCTTACATTTAATAATAACTGGAATCTATAACACTCCATAGATCCTATAAAATATCTGGGTACATGGTCCGGTAGAAATTAGGTTAAGTACCACAGCAATTTTTTATTATGACTGGTGATTTTAATATGCAGTATAAATTGTGGGAAATAAAAAAAAACTCTCACCAGCTTCAAGTTTGATAATCTAACTAATATTATAATTGACTACAAGCTGAATCATATTCTTCAAAACCTATCAGACATTATTCCTTTGTGGATGTCACCTTGATCAATAAGGATACATTGGGATTATACAAAAAATCTATTCCTGATAAATACTGATAATAAAATATCTCAGTTAGTGATGTCATCTTCCAAGGTGAATATCATTTAAAAGGATAAACACAATAAGGTACGTGCCACCTTTGACAGAAAAAAAGCAAATATCACCAGAATGATTACAGAGACATTTCCTCTTGGAACTGGCAAAAGGAAATGTTTAACATGGTTGCAGAAATATTTTGGGATATATTAGAAAAAATGCAAAGGTAATAACTGAACAAGTTCTAGAAATAAAAATGAAAAGGAACTAGAGCATCCTAGCACAAGGGAAAAAAAAAACGTATAATCACTGAGGGGGTTATTAGTAGGGAGAATAGTTATGTACAGCACACACACACACACACACACACACACACACACACACACACACACACACACACACACACACACACACACAAAGAGAGATAAGAACATGCACATTGAGTACAGGTAGCACTGCAGGCAAATACAAAACAATAGATTTTACTAGAAACAAGCAAATAAATTAGGTGGAATAAGTAAGTCTAGCAGGAAATAACAAAAGGCACTTCCTTAAATACACTAATAAAACTACACTGGTTCATAATTAGATATTAATGCCAATAAAAAACATGGCAGCTCTATGTTTTATACTGAAAAACTAGTAGCATTTATGGAGTCCTTTGAGGGCATGTATGGAAACAACATCTTAAATTGCAATTGCAAGCTCATAACTACTGCCCTGATAATGTGAAATGCATTCTAAATTGTATTCTAAATTGCTTACACAAGCTTAAATCTTTGGCCTGAGTGTTGTCTCTGGTACATTATTAAAAATATATTTTCTACTTTCCCCCAAACTTGTGCATCATTTTAGTCCCAATATGTTAGTGGAGAAAACACCACTATGATTGAACGAAGATGGGATATTTCTAGACTGTGTGTTGCCAAAGTAAAGAAGCACTGCAGTTTCTGTAGGTCACCAAGCTTATTACGTAATGCTTCAAAAATAGTGCAATATGTTATCATCAAGCTCCTGAATGATAATCTTAAGGAGAACAGCCATCAAAGTAATTGCCACTGTACATTTTATAATATGGCATACAGCTAGTGCTAACACTGCTACACGTTTGAGATTTTATATCTAGGGCAACTGATCAGGGCATGCAGGTAATGGTGTTAACATAAATATCAACTATGTTCCTATTTCAGTTATTCATAGTAACTCATCAAATAAAGTGAGCTTTCTAGGAGCTGATAACTTCCTTATAACTTGTCTCTAAGATTGACTGATGACTAATGAATAGAGATTTAAGATAAAAAATGAAATGGGTTAAAACAGACATGACAATGTTATGTGTACAACAGGGCTATAATATGGCTTCTTTACATTATAATGTGTATGTCACTGATATCCATTTATCTCATGATATTGTGAAGGTTAAACACATAGATGACAAGACAATTAGAATAACAACAGAAAAAAAAACGAAATCCTTCAGAAAGGCCTTGATGGTATCATTATACAGGCAAGAGAAAAAAAAAACAGTGTTTCAATCAATATAAAGAAATATGAAGAAACATTTTGGTAATAAAAGTACAGGAGTATGGTCATAAATCCCAATGAACAAAATCCTGAAGGGCAAGAAAACCAAAACATACTTACCAGACACTGCAATAACTGAAAACCAAATTCATTGAATCTCAAACTGGAAAACCCACTAATCCTAGAGAAAACTGATAATAATACAGACATATGATCAAATGTTGTAATAAACACACAGACAAACACACACATGCACAAACACGTAAACAATAGTCTAACAAAACCATCAGATCAAGTTTATCATAACAGTGGTACTGTTAGAGAAACGTGTTTTGGAAGGTAAAGTGCAGGATTAGGTTTAGATGCAGGGGCAGGGATAGGGCTGGGGTTAACACACATGGGTAAAGCTAGGTCAGGTGGCTTCATTGCCCATAGCACCTTACTCATGAATGCTAACTCTAACCTCAACCCTAACCCTGCACCTTACCTTCAGAAAACAAACCTTAGCAGTAACACAACACAAGGCAGATATTAAACACTCAAACGCACACACACACAAATCCATACCCTAACCTGGCCCTCACTCTAACACTAACCCAATACACTTGTACTCACACACGCACACACACACACACACACACACACACACACACACACACACACACACACACACACACACACACAAGTAAATGTATCCCCTAATCCAGACCTTACTCTAAAAGTAGCCCAACCCCCATCCCCATTTAAAATTACAGCTGTTCCCTAACCTAACTCTTAGACTAACCCTAACTTCAAAACACTTGCACAAACACACACACATACACACACACACACACACACACACACACACACACACACACACACACACACACACACACACACACATACACACACCATATGCCTGCAAACTTAACTATTTCTGGAAAAACAATTCAGAAACATGAGTTGAGCATTTAGTGTAAACAACAGACAGTTCACCTGGTTGAGCTAATGAGTGTTTGGCCAAAAGAACTGCTACCAAGAAGAGATGACTGCTACACACTAAACAGGATAGACTAGAACAAAACTGACCAGAATTGAGACTTAGAGGTCATTTTGAACCTAATCTACCTTTTAGGGACACCATTGAAAGAGTTTTGCTAGAGTGTTGAGTAAAAATGAGGCTATAGCTGAGAGTTTTAAATGCACATTTGCAAGTCTATGATTCCTATCTTCTAGCTGCCTTATTATGGCCACTAGTGAAAAGAAATTAAGTTAGAGTAAAGCTACATGAAATTGACAATGTGAATTCAGGACTACTCTTAAATGATAAATCTGTGATGAAATAACTAAACTTAGCTTGACAAGATATGAGTGAAAGGTAATATTATGCTTGTTTTTTTGTGCCATGAGGGATGATTTCTGTGTTATACTGTAACTGGTTAAGGTTCCTCAGGGTGGTAGCTTGAGCAGTGCTAGGAAAACTGTAGGAACAAATTGTAGGAATGATATACACTAAATGATTTAGTTCTACAAAAGGGTGATGCCAACATGGATTGCTTTGCCAGTTAATATCAAAGAACTAAGGATGCCATTCATAGTCACAAGGTACTCACTTGCATAGTGGTTATTCATGAAAGGCACCTATATGCTAATTCAGTAATCACAAGTTATTCACTTTGATTAAGTAAATGTAAAGGCACTTAAAAAATGCCCACTTAAGGCAAAGCATAAAGTAGCTGCAGTTAATCCTGAAATATGATTGAAATACTACGTGAAAATGTAAGTGCTTGTATCATTTCATATGTCTCCAGATAGTGTAAACAAAAGTAATATTTCAGTTTACAATGCCAAGAGTTTTCAAAGTTACAGACTAAAATCATGAAGCTACTTATGTATTGTTGATTGAATTCTCTGAATCTGTGGATAAAATTATCTGAAATGTAAATAAGGATTTTATTGAGAAGTTGATCTGCTTGCTACTCAAGGTCTAGAAATGTATGAGTGAACTTTTTTAAAACCTGACTACCTTCCTTTTTCTTTTAAGAGCTATGGGATGGTATACATATTTTTAAATGTATAGAGTAATCCCCCTGTGTAGACTATATTAAGTTATATTGACTATTGAGTGATTTCAGGTGATGAGGTTAGTATCTGGGATGCACCTTCCTCTCTATAATGTTATGTGTACCCTCAGGAGCCATTTCTCCCCTAACTCACCAAACATCTTGGAGCATATCTACTGTGACCTCATCTGACCCTGATGCTTTCCTTATCTTCAATTTCTTTAGTGCTGTTCTTATTTCTTCTTCTTTCATTGCAGGCTGTGTCTGGGGCAGTACAGCTTCTGTGGGGGTTTCTTCATTCATAAGCTGCTGGAAGTATTCTTTCTATCTGCCTTTGATGCCCCATGGACTTGTGTTAAGGTTGTTGCTGAGATCCCTTATGAAGTGTGCCCGATGGCTATCTTCTTTGTCTTTCCACCTTTGCTTTCCAACCTGATAGAGTTTCTTTGTGCCATCTGTTGAGTCAATTTTAGAAGCTAGTGGAGTGCATTTGATGCTTTGTTCTTCAGTATTGCAACTGTTTCTTAGACTCTAAACCAACCAGTTTTCCTTGTTGGCCTGCTCAGTTTTTACTGTCTTCCATTTTTTCCTGCACTCCTATCTTTTGGTGACTTTGTGGACTTTTGCATTCTACCACCAGCTTTCCTTATGTACCTTATTTCCATATCTTGTTCAGCTACACATCAGTGCTATAGTTCTCACACATGCTGTTATGAGGCTGTGCCATTCTTCGTCAGCTCCACCTATTTCCTCTTCTTCCTAAGGTGTTAGAATCCTGAGTTTTTCTCCTTGAACTTTTGTGCATTCTCTCCCCAGTCAACTTCCAGATCTTCAGCCTAATTTCTGTTGACCCAAGATCCTTCTTTGATTGCTGCCTGTAACTGATTGTGGAAACTAGTGGTTTATGATGTGGGCTGTCTATTTCTCTGGAGATGACATTCACTCCTAAATAAAAAAATGACAGTATAAACATAGGAAAGTGTTAGAAAAAGGATACAAGTCCATTTGCAAAGTGCTTGTAATAGTAGTATGAATGCAAGTTAATTTTTTTCCCACTTACCAAAAAGATGACCACTGGGCATCCTGCCATGCAGGAAGAGGAGGCAGAGTGAGCTAGTGTGCCAGATATGGGAATTATGTGCATTACCTGGATGCTGGGCCAGCACATTGGTGATGCACTCCCATGCATCACTCAGTACCTGGAAAATGACAGAATGGTAGCCCTTCCTGTTGCTGTACCACTCACCTTGTGCACAAGGTGGAGCCCTAATTGTAACATTGAGCACTTCAGGGAAACATGGCACCCCATAAAAGGCATCCCCCATCCTGAGGTGACACAAGAAAATAGATGTACTGATCTACATATGCCAAAAGTACATCCAGAAAATGCTGAGGAATCCTTGAGGCAGAAGTCTGTGAGATCCCCTATGTGTTCCCAGTCTGTCTTTGAAAGGTCCCCATAGCAAGTATAGTGAAAACTATACATATCTTAGTATCCACAAGGACAGGAAGGCCATTCATCCCCCAGTAACCCTGTGGGGCTATACATAGTCACTAAGACCCTTAAAATATCCCGGCACACTCTAAATATGTCAAGTATCTCCTGATTATCAAAATAATGATGAGTTATTCCCTGTAGATATCTCTCTGCCTTCTTAGTTGGCAAGCACCACTGCTGTAAACACTTTTGGCTGGCCCATGACAAGCAACTCACACCTGGAAATAGCAAGGCTAGCAGAAAGGGAAAGCATCCCCATGGTTGCAATATAGATAAAAAGGTGAGTTTCTGCATTTAATATCAAATCTATGCATGGCGCCAGAACACTTCAAATTATGACTATAAATTGTTAAGAAGTGAAGGACTTAACATACATGGATTTACATAATTTCTCATTTACATCTTATTATTTGTTTATTTGCTTGCTTATTTGTGGCCATTGCACTTTAGAATAACTGGCTTCTATAAATCACACCTTTGTTGTGCAAAAGCACATACTGGGGAAAGTTTTCACTTGCGTTTTATAGTGGTTTATACATTTTATATTGTATCCTCCCCATACTTCTCAACCTCTTAGAGCAAGAAATCTGGACAAAGCCATAAATAAAAGTGGGACAACGTTCTAGAAATAGGAACAATTTTTAAATACTGCTCTTACAAACTTAGAAAGTTGATAGAATAATGGGTTTTACATTAGCATGATTTTTTTGAAGGATATGAAGTCTCGTCTGAGACTGAAATGTCTATCATTTATTGTATAACTTCAGTCTGTAATGATTTATCATTAATTTGCCAGAAAACCACAATTTTATTAAGAATAGACCAAGAATATGAGGCCAAAATCTGGACATTCTGGGAAAATCTGTACAGTTGAAAGATATAATAATGCCTTGTTTCCGATGGTTTCAGCTATTTGTTTATCATGCAAAAGCACTAACAGTTCAGATTGCCTTTGCATGTTCACATAATGGCTATAAATACCATCCTAACATCAATGGATATCCTTAAAAATGTTCTGAAGTCATATGTTGATGATACAGTGATGTCAATATCTAATACTTACCCATTAATATCAGAAAATGTACCTTTTTATATTCCTTAAAGCAGCCTTGGACTCACAGATAGGAACATAGAGTATCACATATGGCACATTTGACAGAGTAAAGGAATAAAATGCTTTCCAGTATATATATGTATTGTTAATAAAAATTCACATACCTTAAATGCATGTGTGGTTTACAGAAATAGTTATGATGGAAGCTACATTTAAAAAAAATAACTTATATACCCCATACTTCCTATTGTGTAATTTGTATTATGACTACAGTCATATATCAGATAAGCATGAAAACTGTTTTTTAAACACTAAACATTTAGAAAAGGAGATTACTTGTTTGACATTTTAGTTACCACTGCCTTGTTAAGATACAGCTATTACATGAAGGCATTTAAAAATTACCTAATCTCTCACTGCACTGTGTTAAGTAAGTTGTTAAATCTTATAACAAAAATATAGACTTAATTAACAAGAAAATTCTTAAATATAATTGGGAACTGTGAAAAAAAGACGCCTACTCTGAGTTTCTATAAATAAATTTACTGAAGCTGAATCAGCTTTTGGATGTCACTTTAACAAATGTTCATGTTTCCAAGGAATAGTAGCAGTCTGAATCATAGCAAATAACAACCAGTACTAGGGTTGTTGCCTCACAGCAAGAGGTTCTCCCGTCCGATTCTCAGCTGGAGTGCAGGGAGTGCCTTCTGTGTGGAGTCTGCATGTCCTCCCCACAGTTGGGTGGGTGTTTGAAAGACATGCGTAAATGGGTGTGCCTTCGTTGAAGGTTGGACGTCGAGCTGGCACCTCGGCGTTCATGAAAATCTACTGCCAATCATTAGCGGACCGGAGATCCGCTGTGGTGAACCCTAACTGGGAAAAGCTGAAAGACAACAACAACTACAGCAATATGTTTATTACTTTCTTATCAAAAACAAACAAAAAGCACTGTTTCTAAAGCTGACCATCTTCTGACGATTATTTAGTTATTGTAAGAAGCTTCAAACTGCTGGGAAGCAGCATTTATAGGTAAGCCATTTCTCCAGTGCTGTAGGTAACACAACCCCCCAATGCTGCCACTGCTGTGTCAATGCACCTCCTGAGCTATCCTGTGCTCATTGCTGCCCTCCCCCTTTGCACCCATAATTGAGTGATGTAGATACATTACATGAATGCTACCACATTCATGAAACGTTTAATAATATCAGATAGTTCAAACGGAGTCATAATTTTTAATACACAATAGAGAATCTTGGAGGTAGTATCTAGCACCACTACAGGAGAGTTTCTGACTTTCATTTTAAAATATAAACTATTTCAGTCCTACCAAGGTAAGAAGATAGAGATGAGTGCCAAAGATAGCATGACTATATAATAAAGAAAAAACAGACAAGATACATAAGCACATCGACAGAGATTACGATACTGTTACAGTAGTGTTTTGAATTTTCAAGGTGCAGAATTGCTGGATAGTGTCATATGTGAAACAACACATGGTCCAGGTTTCACATAGGCTATTAATAAATCTCCTGTTACTGAAAGATATTTTCAAGTCAAAAATGTACTGTAAACATAAGTTTACTAAGCTTACTTCACAGTTGATTTAACAGATGCTCTGAAGTTTTGCCTCAGTAAAACAGTACATTTAAGTATCAACATATAGTTAGATAAATACTATAATTTAATATCAGTCCATTGGAAAACTTTCTTCTATATGTAATTTTCAGTCATGCAAAATGAATAACATTAGAATGTAATGCTATATTAGAATCAAGCCTCTGTTCTTTTGTATGTTTACACCCTTTCCCTTTAGAAGGGAATGAAGCCATTCCAAACAGTCTTAACTTCAAACTACAGAAACAAACGTACTTATATGCTTTGTAATTAGACAAATTAATATACCTTGCTTTTGGGAAACTGAAAAATGAACACCTTGTTGGCAGTACCATTGTTTAAAGTGCTATAAAGACTTTTGTTCTCTACATATCTGCTGCATAAATGCATTACTGTATAGTAAGTTTTTCAGTCACACCTTTTTACCACCTCGATCTCAAGCTGTCAAGTTTGTGATAAAGCATTTTACGTAGAAATGCATTTCATATTTCTCATGGGTCTATGTTAAATATTTGAACATCCAAAATGTTGAATGTTACATGGTTGAAACCAAATGTTCGACATTTGAATGTTCGAATATAAAATAAAAAAAAAAAAAAAAGAAAAAAATAGAAAAACACACATTAACAGTGTAAGCAGGGGGGCAATCCCCCCACACCCCCACACCCTCCTATTTAAATATACTAACTCTGAGACTGCACTTCAGTGCAGAAAAGGGAAATTCTCCCATTCTGCACCATACGGCGCCATTAAAAGTCAATCTTCGAACACTTAAAATTTCGAACATTTGGTCTCGACCATGTAACGTTCGACATTTTAAGCATTTGAAGAATTGGCATAGACCTTTCCTCATCACCTGCCTGTCTTCTGTGCACATTCTGTAAATGTATACTAATGAATGGAAAACATCTTAATTATGATTTAAGAGCCCAGAAAAAAAGCAAACTAGTTTTTTAATGGTGAAAAAGGACAGCATGACCCTTCTAGTTTGCTCATTTCAGTACTGGATGAGGGTCCTGCTTTTCTAACATTTGATGTTACCACAACCCAGTAATCGTATAGATGACATGTCTGTCACATCACTAAGCAAATGCAGCAAATTCACATCAATAAAATGCATGAACTATATTATCTGGATGTTTATCTAACTTCTTAATGGAATGCTTTCCAAATTAAATCAAAATGTGATCTCCTGTCAACATCATCCTTCTAAAGCTTTTAAAGCACCTTTACATATAGATGTGCATTATTTAAATCTTTTAAAGGATAGTATAAGAAAAAAAGGGACACAAGCTGAATAACTGGAAATTTAATCACAACTGGCATACGTAATTGTAAAACATTAAATAGGAAAGCAAGTTTGGATCTTTTACAACACAAAGATAATTTGCATAGATTATGAAGTGAATGCTTCTGAAGCTATGGTCCTTTGTGATCTAAGTGATCATTTACCAGTGCTGAATGCATTTATAATAGGAAAAATGAGTTAGAGAAATAGATTTAAGTCAGATCATTTAAGATTTCCAAAAGCTTTGATGTGTGAATCATTGAATGCATTCAGCATTTTATGCCATAAAAGATATCGGTACTAAACTAAATCAATCAAAAGAACACTTTTTTGTAACAAATCAGGATACCCCCTTACATGCAACAGAGAGCATGAGTTGAAGGAAATATTTAAAATAAACAAACATCTATAAAATGGTTTACTATTGAAATGTCGAACGGCACTACATCGACTGCACTATAGTCGAACATGGAAGTTCGAAAATAGTAATGTCGACGACAAAAAAACAATCTAGGACTGTGTTTTAACATGGGTCGAGGTAGGGGAGATGTTTGTAGTTCTGAATAATACTGAACACCTACCTCGACCCATGTTAAAACCCTTCCTAGATTGTTTTTTTTTGACGTCGACATTACTATTTTCGAACTTCCGTGTTCGACTATAGTACAGTCGATGTAGTGCCGCTCGACATTTCAATAGTAAACCCTATAAAATATCTCATACATAAATCAGTTGAAGCATGTATAGAATATAAAAATACAGAAAAGTTTGTAAGCATATGACAACTAGGAAAACATATGCAATGCATAGATGCACTTATGAAAATGAAAGAAATACTACAAAATGTATAAAAAAATAAAACAGTAAACACTGTTTTGACTAATAAAAATGGAAGTCATTCATTAGTTTTATATAACGATACAGGTGATGAAATAAGAGGGTCACAAGACATAGGCTGAAGAATTTAAGAGATATTTCAATAAGTTTGATCACAGTAAGGTGGATCTATATCATTTCATTGAATACTCTCATTGTCAAACCACTATTAATCGAATCCACTTTATCAAAACCTAAATTTATGGAACAGCCTTTTAATCAAAGTTTTTTTATAGTGAAAAACAACGGTTGGCCATCATCAGGAATTTGCCCTTTTTCCCACTATAGTTCAGCCCCGGAGTTGGTATATTTAGTTAAGGGTGTGTGGTGAGTATAGCTCCCCACATTGGTGGTTGTGGGGGGGGGGCTCCCCACTTGGCCGGGTTTTAAATCTTTAGAATTTTGTCATGGGCAGTAGGTTGGCCAGCCATCGTTTTTCCCCGTGAAAAACTTTGATTAAACAGCCATTCCATGAAGTGAGGTTCCGACAATGTGAGTTTGATTAATAGTGACTCGACAATGTGAGTATTCGATGAAGTTATACAGACCCCAGTGAGGCGGACCTCTCAACCTGCAAATGAAGAAAATAGGAACAAACGTTCTTCAAAAGTAGATACATACAGCTAAAAATATGCACATCTAATTATCATAAAATTTGAATACTAAATAGCACATAACTCTTGACACTTCCAGTAGTAAGCATGTTAGCCAATACTGAGAAACACATATTTAAAAAATAGTGAGTATCAGAGATGGAAAAAATATTATAACAACATCACAAGAAAAGTATAAAATCTGTTGACTTTAATAAAATGTACTGCAAAATTCTGCTATCAAACAAATTTATTTTTGATTCAGACAAAGGGATGTGTTATCTTCCTTTAAATTATTGTTGACTCTAGGATGTTGGTTATGTAGCATGGTTTTCTGTGTACTAGATAGCTTTACAAAAATCATATGATAAGGGGGGGAATTCAGAGACTTGTGTGAAGGAATGAATCACGTTAAAAATAGGGACAACCTTCCAAAACCAGGGACATTCTGTGCAGGGGTAAATCAGGCATGACAATGGGAACATTCCTTCAAAATAGGTACAGTTGAGAGATTTGTAGTATGGTAATAGGCAAAATACTAGGAGTTGCCTCTACTATATTGTGAGAGCAGGTGATGTACATGGAAATTAATTCTAGTAAAGCAAGGCAGCTATTTGCCTATGGTAGATAACATTTGTGGATGGATAAGCACATTATAGAATATTTGTTTTGTCCAGCTATGGATGTGTTTACTACATCCATAATATGGAGTGAGTTGTCCATTAAATAGAAGGTAGCCATCATAGTTCTTGTGTTCACAAAGGGTTAGTGTAATAGAGATAGCTGTCTCTCACCCCGTTGTAGTATATCAGCCTTATCTAAGTTTTTTGAAAAAACTCTTCTGCAAACAATTAAGGGAATATTTATAAAGATATTTTTTTATTAAAGTGTATGCAGTATGTGTTATACAAATATGTGCAGCAATAAATAAGTTTTCAGTCCTTTAGACAATATTGAGAACTTTGTGCCTCTGTTTATAAAACATTCAGTATAGTACATTATCTTCATATTATCAATGCTGAGTAAGTTAGGAATACATGCTAATGTCATAAAATTGACTAGTGCCTAAATTAGTGGGAAGAAAACACATCACTGGAATAGATAAAAGTTACAAACACAATTTTAATTGTGGTATGATGGTCATGTGACTAATAGTTGGTGATAATGTGGGTTATTTAAATGGTACCTGAATTAATGTAGTTTATCAGAAGAAGTTTGCTCTTTGACAGATGAAAAGAGTGTGCTTATTAAATTTGCTTGCTACTCTTTTCAAGGTTTGTGGAGTTGTTTTGTCTTAATAGATAAAGATAGATAACAGTTATTCAGCAAAGACCCATGTATTCATAGGTTTATAGGTTCATTGACAGATCATTTATAGTCTATTCACTACAAATCCCACTAAGTACTACCTTTTATTATGCGAAAGTTCACTATTTACTTTCCCTTTCTATAATAAATAAATGCAACAGACCTGGGGTGAATTTACAGTGTCCATCAACTCATCATCCAGGTTGTGTTTGAAGATGTCAAGGAGTTACTTTGCTTAATAAAAAGAAAGGTCTGATCCAGGGTAGAGGACTTTTCTCCTGGAAAATTATGTTTATATTGTGATTGAAGTTTATTTATTTTGAGCATGTATTTATTGTGTTATTTGTTTTGTGAATGTGAAAGAGGTCTGATGAGGCTTGATTATTTGAGACCATGTAGACAAGGAAAGTTACCTCTTTGAGTTCTGTATGAGTTGAGAAGAGAAATAATGTTTTGAGGCCATCTGCATAGTACTGAAAGGCATGATCTTGATGTTGTTTTTTAAACAAGTCATGTGCTTGAACATCACTACAGGTCTTTTTTGTATCATGCCACCACAATCATGGTAATGACACCTCTAGACTGCTAGCTGTAAAGCTGAAGGAATCCTTTATCACCTCCTTTAACCTTCCATGTAAAGCTCCATTCTCTCTCTGTTCACTTTTCAGGTTTAGAAAGTTTCAGAAGGGAAGTCATTTAGCTTCTTTCTTTAATTACTTCTCGGGGAGTTTCGCCTGGCTGTTGAACTTCTTTCTGCTTCTTTGATGGTGTCCGCTCCTTATGTGTCTACAATTCTTGCTGATATTTATACCATCTTTATATTGCCTGATAACATCTGAACCCTGCTGTAAATATGCAGTGTAATCATTCTTTCTCAGATATCCTTTATTTTCTGCCCTTCACCTTATCACTCCATCTCCAGTATTCCACATTTGGCCAAAATGATGCAGAAAGTAGTCTGTCTTGATGTTTTTGATTATGTTAAGGATTCTGGTCTCATTAGCAATATTCAACAAGATTTTAGAAACATGTTTAGGACTTTTGTGGGCCTTATCAGGTTGCATGACCCCTACTATCACTAGGGAACAGGTCCTTAATGCTCTCTCTAAGACCAAGAACACTGTATCAATGGGCCCAGACAATATCCCAGGATGCCATCTAAATAGCATGAAACATGACCTATCAGGGCCTCTGGAATTACTATTTAACCATAGCCTCCAAACAGGCTTTGTGCTTCATGAATGGAGAAGGGCACCAGTCATCCCTCTGCACAAAGGTGGGCAATCTACACACCTTGAAAACTACAGATCCATAAGTCTCACTAGTCTCATATGTAAAGCCATGTAAAAAATTATCATGCAGATGATTAATAGAGATATAGTAAACCTCCAGACACTGAACACAACCCATTTTGGTTTCATAAAGGGCAGATCATGCCTACTCAACCTGGTGGACTTCTTTGAGATAGTCACCAAAGCAATGGATGAGAGCAAAATTGTTCACACTGCCTACCTTGACTTGACCAAGGCATTTGACACAGTACCCCACTCAGGCATTGTTGAAAAACTCAAGAGGTTAGGTACAGACCCATATGTCACCCGGTGGATAGCCAACTGGCTCACAGACAGGACACAGGAAGTTAGAATTGGGGAGTCCACCTCTACAAAGAGGCCAGTCACAGGTGGAGTACCTCAGGGATCAGTCCTTGGACTGCTCCTTTTTGGCATTTACTTCTCAGAAGTCAAGGCCAATGTCAGTGGTCTCTGGCTGACTAAATTTGCAGATGATTGTAAATTAGGAGCTGTCATTAAATCTCACACTGGCACAAATGTTCTACAGACAAACAACTGGTGTCAGAGTCATGGATTAAAATGAAATGCCAAGAAATACATAATAGTATCCTTTGGAAAATCATCCATTCCTGGTAACTATCATATTGACAACACACCCCTTAGAGATGACCCAGTAGTCAGGGACTTAGAGACACATGTAGATAGTAATCTAGCCTTTGATCATCACGTGTCTACATTGGTGAGGAAATCATTCTATGTTGTGCAACATATAAACAAAGGTATGGCATCTAAGTCCAAGGAAGTCATTGTTCCACTGTATTCGGCATTCATCAGACCTATCATTGAGTACAATACCCCCTTTGGCATGTATCTCACAACAACTGGAACATCTACACAGGTTCCTCATTAAAAGAATACAGGGCATAAGTAATATGTCCAATGCAAACCGCCTCAAGGCACTATCCCTGTATTCTGTCTCCTACAGACTTTTAAGAGGAGATCTATGCCTGGCATACAGGACATTGTCAGACCCCACTCTGATGGACCTCCTGCATATCTACAAAACAAACAGTACCAGAATTAGCCATTCTAAAGACTTAAACTTTGCTTGCGATATAAATAGGACCTGCTGGAGAGGTAGGTATGTATCCCAGAGACTATCCTGTCTATGGAACAGGCTCCCCATCCATGTGAAGCAGAGTTCCTCCCTAATCCAGTTCAAGTGCAACTTTGACAATTGGATGGGAAACCAGAAGTTCATCCCTGATTTGGCACCTATGTCTCTGATGCAGACAGGTAACCTGTAAATGGTTCATCTCCCAGACCCATGCTTACACTTATCAAGGGTATCAGAACTCATTAGCGATTTGGGATGCATGACTAGGCTTAAAAAGGTCCTTGTGGTTGTTAGTCTAGTAAACACCTATGAACCTATGAACTATGTGAACACAAACAAAACTTACTCACATTAAACTAAAGAAGCTTGGCTTGAACTGCAAAATGATGCATCTCTCTCTCTCAATTACAAATGTCAAACATCTTCTATAAACCTGACAAACATCCTGCATTAAAACACACAATTCAAAAATATACCTCACATCAGTTTAAATAATTATACCAAATTAGACATAATATGAAAACATCTTAATTATGGAGACTGTCTATACTTCATCTATGTGGCAAAAATATGGAACTGCCAAATGACATCAGAAAGCAGCCTAACTTTAAAATGTTCACAGCTGAAAAATATACCTAATAATAAGAAGGCTTTACTATTGTGATATATCCTGTGGGTCTGTAAAATTAAATTTTCTGAAAATCAAATACCTACTCTAAGATCATTTATCTTTCAGTTTCCCTCTTCAGATCACCAAACATTAAAATAAGCAGATTTAGTCTACAGGTGAAGCAGCAGCCATATTATCTTCTTGTCTGTCCACATACTAAGTATACCCTTTTTTCCTACCTATACTGAGCACTCTTTCATAAATACTATTAAAATAAAGTGAATACCTACAAACACTACTTCCCTTTGTTTTAATATATTCCATCCTTTTATATTATAAATACCTTCCATCTCAGACAAAATATTTATTTCAAATATTACCATATCATTGCCTTTATTTCTTCAGTTACAATTAAATACCTTCCATCTCAGACAAAATACTTATTTCAAATATTACCATATTATTGCCTTTATTTCTTCAGTTACAATTATTAAACACCTTCCATCTCAGACAAAATATTTATTGCAAATATTACCATATTATTGCCTTTATTTCTTCAATTACAATTATTCCACAAAAAATGATATTTCACTATTTCACCCACACATATTGTAATTAGATAATTACTGCCATGTTTGAATCTCAGTTATAAAGGCTACTGCAATCACTGTTTCATGGATAACTGCACATAAATATTGCATATAGCTGATTTATTTACTTAGTAATGATTACCATGAAAGTCCAACTGGGTAGGAGCCCGTTTTCAGTGGATGACCAAGGAGAAAAGCTCCAAAGTATTACAAAACTGTTTAAGAACAACAACTTTACAGTCTTGAAAAATAATATAAAAATATCTACAGTTTAAATAATTATACCAAATTAGACATACCCCGGATTCATGAAACTTGCACCAGGTGCAGGCATAGCGGCGGCGATCTAACACCAAATATGACCACTGTGCAGCTCCAGGCAAATGTATGCTAGTTACCCCATGTGCAGCAGTGTAGCATGCAAATGAAGGTATATAGCAATTCATGAAGTAGTGCAGGCATAGCGTAAGCATGCAGAAATGTAAACCAAAATAATGGTTTACATTTTTTCAAACATAAAATTGGAGCCATGACAGTGGACCAAACTCACGTATTATAATGTTAATATATGCCAATGGCTAAATATATAGCCATTGGCATAAATAAACATGCACAGCGCATAAAAAAGAACATTTAATGGCATGGCCACACTAATGCAAAGTAAAATCGCAGTGCACTGGTGAGCAAACGGGATAACAATGAAAATATATTTATATCTAATAAAACTGCAATGAAGCACATTTCGTGAATTCCCCATAATAGTCAATGGCACGCATGCTACACCACAACCATGGCGCAAGGTTTGCTAAGGGTCTGTGACAGTGTTCTGCACGGTAACTAGGAATTAGTAGTCAGTGCCATGCAAATGAGACAAGTAATACTGAATCACAAAATCCCCGCCGGCGTAAGGATGTACCTCACAGTGTAACAGTACAACACCGAGGTGTGGCCTCGAGATAAAGATGACATCAAGAGAGGGGTGCGCCACCTTAGCTGTAAGCACATTGGAGCATTGCCAATCTAGGTTGCCTGTTGGTAAGCAAAGCCGCAGGTTAGGGGTGTGGAAGTAGTCATAGCTTTGCTTAGCTGAAAGCACACAAGGTAACCGAAAGTGCATGTGAACGTGGATGAAAACTTGCTCGAAACCCGGTAAACAGCTGTGCGCAGCGTGCACCACAGCTGAAACAGGAAGGATATGGGAAGACAATAAGGAAATGCTGCAGCATGGTAATTGGAGTACAAATGAGTAATTAACACCTAGGAACTCACAGTGGGCCATTGACAACAGCTAACAAGGCTGCTAGCAGCTACCTGCAGAACAGGAAAGGAGAGGTGCTGTACTGCAAAGAAAAGAGAACTGTCACAGCAGAACAAAGCAAACTTGCAGTAGATCAGCTACATAACACATTTTGCTACACAATCCTGGGTTAGGAAAGTACAAAACAAGAAAGCAGGCAGCTGGATGCATGCCTGACAATGGGAGGGGAACCGGGTTGAAAAGTGAAGTAAAAGGCAATAGATGAATCATGGCAGCCAAGCGTAGGTCAACACCAAAGGCCGCACAATAGCAGTACCTGCTGTAAAACCCATAATTAAGGTACCCTGCAGCTGGAATTGCACATACACAGCCAATTATACCAGGAGCATCCATTGCACAATAGTATAAAGTGTGAAAGCACCTCACACACACTTGTGCATTCCCAGACACTCTGCACCATTGGTGTATACAGACGGGGAACTTTTAACATGTGCATGTTAGGGGCTGCCATAGCTTTGATTCACCAGCATGTGTTGGAGACTGATGGTGGTGTGGAGGATGATGCTAACAACCATCTCAGGCACCGGAGGAGGAGAAGAGTGTTCAGACCCAGGGTAATCTGCCAGGGGCTACATGATCTGGAGATAGTAGAGCGTTACAGGGTGGACAGAGACACCATACAGCAACTTGTTGAGCTGTGCTGGCCATGCCTCAGAGCCAGAAATAACAGGGGAACCCATCCCAGTGGACACAAAGGTATGTGTAAGCTTGAGAATACTAGCCACAGGTACCTTTCAAAGGCCAACTGGGGATATCATGGGGATTTCACAGGCATCAGCATCCAGGGTACTCCAACAGTTCCTGGATAACATGTTACCACATGCCAATGAGCACATATACTTCCCCCGAATGCAGGAGAAGTTGGCCAGCGATATGCATCTCTTCCACCGTGTGGCAGACTACCTGGAGGTACTGGGTGCAATAGACTGCACGCACATACACATCAAGACACCACCCGGTGAGCAGGGTAGATGCTACATAAACCGCAAGGGATACCCCTCCATCAGCTGCCAGGTCGTGTGCAATGCCCAGGGCATTATCATGAATGTGTGTGCTGGCAGCCCTGAAAGCTATCACAACTCCCACATCTGGCATGCCTCACAGTTGTATCAGGTATTTGCCAGGGGGACATCCCATATGGCCACCTGGTGGGGGATGCTGGCTATGCACTGGAACCGTGGATGATGACTCCCATCAGAAATGCACACACACCCATGCAAGAATGCCTTAATGAGGCACACGCAGAAAAGAGAATCATCATAGAGCATGTGTTTGGGATGCTGAAATCATGGTTCCGTTGCTTAGACATATCTGGTGGAGCCTTGCAGTACTCTCCAGGCATGTGTGCCCACATCTTCATAGTATGTACCATGCTACACAATATGATCCTGTGGAAACAGCTGCAGCAGGGACAGAATGGTGAAGGCCCTCACAGCCATTGCCAAGGGCCCCACAGGCACAGAGGGACTCAGACCATGAACACCCTGTGCCAGCCCCAGTAGGCAGACGGAAGCATTTCCAGTATGCCCATGCCTTGGCAAAGAGGGAACGTATAGCACACACACTGATAGTGTAGGCACCTATGGACTGACACTCTTCTCCACCTGCATACACAGCAAACATGGATAGCACACACACATGACCACCTGTAAATTATCATGTATAGGTGGTCTACTGTGTGCATCCTACATAGGCAGCCCTCAACTATTGTACACACAACTGCCATTGGCACAAGGTAAGTCAATATCTGAACAGTAAATTAAGCTATCAGCATGTGTCGATACTGTATGTATAGGTTCATAGGTACATCGGTAGGTACATGCCTAACTGCCCGAGGCCATTCATAAGCATAGCCAAAATGTGTCTGCTGTCGCCACCCCATTGATTAACTAACTGTCCCTCTGTGGAACAGAGCCAATTGTGGGATCCCTGGGGTGTATCCACTGTTCCCCACCCACTCTGCAAGGATTCTCTGGAGTGTTAGTGAGGGGCTCTGTATAATGTAATCAGGGGTGTAGTTCCAAATCATGGGGAGTACCCGTGACAGGAATCTGTCACTCCAACATCTTCCATTTATGGTTGTGGCAAGGTGTAGCTCATTACAATGTGTGGCTCACTGTGACATGGATTCCCATAGGTGGAGCATATCCATTAAGCCTGACTTGGACACGGCTTTGTTGGCCAGCAAATATCATCTCTGAGTAAACGAGATTCTACTGAGTAATGCAAGAGTTTATACAGTCTGGCAGCATAGGACACATGTCTGAGGGCATTATCCCTCTTAGTGAGGTATGTTCATGGCCCTTCCAGCTGTCGGATGTGTCTTCTGAGGTACATCCAAAATGGGTTATCATACTTCATGATGGGATTGATGACTGATGAGTAAAGGGGCACAATAACCTAAGTCTGTTTAGATGTGAACCCTTAAGTAATCAGATGGCCTACATAGACGGATGTCCTAACTACTTTGCAGATATGACTGTCAAAGGAGAGATCACTATGTAATGTAGTCCCCATTATGTCATCTGAATTATAGTGTCTGCCACTCATGTGTTAATATTTGTGTGTGTAGTTTCCCAAAATGGAATGACCATGCAGTATGTGGCCTTTAGCTGGAGGCCATCACTCTGACACCCTGTGTTGGTCTGTGTGAGGCCCCTTGAAGGATGTCTGTGACAGCTGGACTGTCAGTTATGGCTCCCAGTCTGCAGTAATCACAAAACATGGCCTGCTGTAGTCCACCTGTGTTAGCCCATACCTCTAAGAAGTATATGGCAAACAGTAGGGGTCCCAAGACTGAGTCCTGTGGGAAACCAGTTGTGACTGGTCAAGAGTTGGACCTGGAGGCTGCTAGGCTTACCATGTGGGTTGTGTGTGTAAGCCTGTTGGCAAACCAACCTGTGATGTATGGGTATATGTACTGGCTTGTGAGTGTAGAAATAATACCTGAGTGGGGAATGGTGTCAAAACCCTTGGCGAGGTACAGGTAGTATGTGTGAACTACCACACGCCACACCTAAAGTCTAGGTGACTGTAAGATGTCAAACTGGTTCAGTAGGCATGATCTGCACTCAATCAAGCTGACATTGGTTGGGTCAAGTGTCTGGAGGTTACCATTGTCTATGTTAATGAGTGCCATGAGGATGTGCTCCATAGCCATGCAGATCAGGCTACTCAGGCTTATGGGATGGTAGTTACCATGGTCAGTTGTGTCACCACCTTGGTGAAGTGGAATAGCTGTTGCCATGTGCCAGTGAATGGCCATGTAGCCTATGTAGAGGCTGATGGTGAATTGCTATATTAGGCGGGGGGTCACTTTGTCTTGTAGTGTCTGCAGGATGCAATCTGGGACACCATTTGCCTCCATTGATGCTCTGTCATGTCATTTGAAAGGTCCATTACCACCTGTATGTCTCAGATGTCTGGGATACTGTACGTTTTGGGTATTGTTGTGGGCCCAGTAGGGGGTGAAGCTTGCTCCGAATGCATCATCAAGTGTGTTGGTGATATCAGTAGGGTCAGTATATTCAGTGCAATATTGCACCAGCACATCTGTGTGTTACTGCTTACATCCTTGACATAGCCAAAGAAGCCTTTGTGGTCATATTCCAAATCCATGCCTATTTACCTGTGGATGTCAGCCTTGGATGATTACATGAATAACATAAGTATCTTGCTAATACTGGTCACTGACGTCTGCATGTCTTGGGATTTGCTGTTGTTCTGGACTACTGTCCTACTTCTGTTGTATAGCTTGTATAATGCAGGGGTTCAGCAGATTGGTGTCCTTGTGTAGGAGTAGCGAGTCCTGGTTTACCATTGATGGCACGACCCATACATCTTTGTATGCGCTTATAGAGTGCATTCGTAATTCTGTCTGTATCTTGAGCAATGTCATCCCTGAGTGTGGGGGCTGTGAACCCTCCCACCTCTTGTTATTAGTACTGTGAATTTAGCTGCAGGAAAGGTATTCACTGTGTGTTCCTTGGGTGGGGGAGATGGTTGGGAGTGGAAATCATCAGTGAATAGTTCATGGTCAGATCTAAACAGTGACTGGTTTACCTCTGCTATAGTGCACCTGTTGCACATGTCAGTGATTACCACTTCTAGTATGTTTTCACCTCTCGTTAGTCCATCTACCAACTGATACAGGCCATATGAGGTGATAAATCCCAGGAAGTGCTGGGCCTGGAAGTGAATACTCGAGTAGGTTATCCAGTTAAGTGTAGGGTAGCTGACATTGACCAATAACCGGGTGTCTGGTAGGACTGTCATGTTTACCACTGTCTCCAGATAGTTGTAGTGGTACTCCTGGGTCATGGAGGATTATCTGTAGCAGCTCACAGTTTGCATTGCAGTCGTGGCTGATGTTAGCTGCACATGGATGATCACAGAGGTATCATGCTGCCCCACTAATTTGGAGGTGTAGGTATCCCCGATGAATATGGATACACTCCCTCCATGTCTGTGCCAGTCCATGTTCAGTGGCTGAAATGTGTGTTATGGGTTGTAGTCTGGTAGTGTCGGTGTGCTCACAGGAGCCTTATACAGGTCACAGAACAGATGTAGATGTTGTCCATACTGAGGGGTGCTGTGAGTGTGTGCATGTTGTGAGTACTACCCCTGGTGTTGAGTAGCCTAACCCTCATTGGTTCTGCTATTGTGCAGTTCATTGAGGTGAGATTCACCTCTGAGACCTGCCTAAAAATGGAACCATGGGGGTGCCAATAGCCTTGGCCAGCATTCCAAAGCCTTAGGTTGACACATGCAAGTTGGTATGGCATTGATGCAGGCATGTATCCCATCTGTGCTTGTGTTCCATCTTTCCTGTAGGTAACCTACTGGTAAGCAATACAAAGCCTGAAACCTATACATGTCCACTAGCTTCCAAGATAAGCTTTTGGAGTGATTATGTATCAGTAGTCTGTATGCTATTGCTGTACTTAACTGTTGTCTGACTACGTGGTGATTTTACACTGTATATTGTGATCAGAAAACTCTGCATAATCACGTACGATGTTGGAGATGGCCTGCACTGTAGAGGTTCACAGATAGGTAGTAGGCTATCTGTCCAAGGGCATTTAGAAGCATAGCTACAGTGTGGTGGTTTTACCTGCACCATTGATGAAGTAACTGAGCCTCTGTCAAGCATAGCCAATGAAGTGATTCCAGGCAGAGTTGCTGGAAGCTGTTGAAGACTGGGGTGCTGTAGGGTGACAGGGGCACATAGTGATCTCAAAAGGGCATGTTAACATGACAACCCAACAGCATTCAATTTCCCCAACAGGTCTTGAAGCTATAAAACTGGAGTGGCTTCCCCACACCCTGGCTGTATGTTTCTGGGACACATGATCCCAGGGGTGTATACACTGTTGGTCAGTCACACATCAAGGTTTCCCCTGAAGTGTGTCAGTGAGGGGCTATGCCAAATGTAGTTAGGATGTTAATTTATAGTCTCTCAATTCATGTGTTATGTTGGTATTTCGAGAAGCTCACTGGGTGTGGGTGGAGACCTGTTGTGTACCCAAGCTTACACATAGGATTCATGGACATAGGAAATAGGCAGAATGAACATTAATGTTAATAGTGTAATGGCTACAGAATTTGCATAATATCTGTGCAGTCCTGGTTCAAATCCCAATAAAGTCAGAGATGATTTACATGTTACATAGTATACCTTAACAACAGCTTGCATATATAGGTAGTATTCCACAGACTAATAAACATTTGGAACACACAATCAATGAAATGTGTGTTAATCACCCTTGCACTACCAATGCCTGCTTTGAGAGGCAAAATGACCACTGCCAGGATTAGAACACGCAACCATGTACTCAGTCTTCACATTAACCTACCACTAAGCTATCTGAGATGTACCAAAAGCTGTTCTGTATTCTGACAGGTTAAAACACAAAAGGGAGGAATGTGTGGAAATAGGACAAACCGTAATGTACCCAATGAAAGGTGTATACTATATGTGTATGTATATATATATATATATATATATATATATATATATATATATCTATATATATATATATATATATCAACATACATATATATATAGAGAGAGAGAGAGGGAGAGAGAAAGATATATGTTGATATATGGGGGATATACATATATATGTAGATATATATGTAGGTTAACAACATCTACACAACCATGGAGGTACATATAAAAGGGATACCTACCAAATACCGAATGCTTGACATACCGACGTGCATAATCACGTGGCTTAAAGACCGAAAGACCACAGTACCAAAACACCAGAAGCGCGAGGTTTAAAATCCCGATGTTAAGGGACATTTAGTTAGTGCTTCTGGTGTTGCGGTTCAGGTAGGTTATTGTGTGTAAGTGTGTTTCTGAGGACAGTGTGTGTAAGTGTGTGTTCTGAGTGTGGTGTGTGTTCCTGGGGGACTGTAATGTGTTGTGGGTTTGCTTTGTGCATCTGTTTGGCAATCTCGGAGGTAGAATAATAAAGGGTTGTGGGGGGTGCAGCCACCCACATGGGGGGTGCAGGGGGGATAGCCCACCTGCTCATACATAGTGTAGTATGGTTTGTTTGGATGTGGTGGGTAGCAGTGTGTCTGTGTGTACATGTGTGTGTTCTGTGTTTGTGTTACTTTCGCAAGTTTGACTGTCGTTGTCAATAATGTGGGGTATGGGAGTCTGGGCCCGGTACTCTGGGCATCGGAATTGTGTGCGTTCTGTATTCCATAGGTATCCCGTATACAGCAGTTGAAGTGTTCATATATGAGTATAACATGGACCATAGCAATCACACATTCCACCATGACCAAACTTTATGAACAAAGGATATGGAGAGTATATGCCTATACACTATTACAAATATGTGCTATGGACATGAGCCAAAGATAGGGTTTCCACCTGTCCCACTTTGTGAGGGACAGTCCCTCTTTGGGCGGTTGTGTCCTGACCAAAAAATATTAAAAATGGCAAATGTCCTGAGATTGTAGGACATAATTATGTCCCATATGTAATGTAATAGTCGCATAAAATAGTTATTTCTGTATCTAAAATACCTACATGTTACAAGAAACAGGATAAGCAACTAAACTGCTACATGAATAAGCTTATATTTAGGCAGAAAAGGAAAGTTCTATCCTTTGTACTGACTGGGTTTGTGTTGGCCTGTAAAATCTGATGTGTGTCCTCAAAATGTCCCACTATGGCCATTTGAAAAGGTGGCAACCCTAGCCAAAGAGGGTCAGTCACCAACACAACTCCAATGACTGCAAATACCTATGACAGAAATACACAGACAGCTTTCATGTAGCAACACTTTATTACATTCCAATGTATTGCCGAAAGGATTCAAGGACTAACATCACCTGCATGCTATACAGGAACCAATTAACAGTGCCTTAATGAATCAGCCTACAATTACCATAGTATTAGTCCACTAAAGGATAGATGTTCAAATAGGGATGGAACCCTCACACACATATCGATTATGTATAAAAGGAGTTCCTACACACCTGCATCTGCTATGTACACCCACCAACATCTCCCCCACACCCAAACCAATTACAGTACTGTCAGAAAAATATGTATTAATGTGTGTATGCTTAATGCTAATTAGAAACTAAATAAGTTAACACGTTTTTCATTCTATTTTATATGCAGTGTTTTATATACAGTTGAGTTTCATATGAGACTGAAAAGATGCTTTTTGAAACTGCAGTGTGCTTTCTGAAACTTGCAAGATGCCCTCTGACCTAGTAATTGCTAGCACAGCAATATTCATGTTTATGCCTTTTGGAAATGTACTTGAGAAGCAGGTGATTATCTGCTAGGTCAGGAAAAATGAATGAACAATGCTATATTCTGTAAATGTAATGATTTTAAACAATCAGCTCTGTTCGAAGTATGAGAACATGTGCAGCTGCAGAAGTTTAGAGATAACACCGACAAAGGACTGTTAGAGAAATGAACTGCAATCTATACTTGCTTTGTGCTCGAATTAGCCATAGTACCTCGAATGGTAACATTGCATATATCTAACTGGTGGTAGCCAAGGCCACGTTGTTTTTCTTAGGAAGTTTCTCACAAAAATTGATAGTACCAGCAGAATATTGTAAAAACAATTATTACTAAATGATGATGACAAAACTTGTGATTCACTACGTCAGCTTGGTAGGCAATGTCTTATTAGAAAGTGTATAAAAATGTTAGCATTTCCTGATTCTAGTTAGACAAACTCTGTATTAGCACGTTTTTGTCTCCTTGCTGCAAGATTAAAGTGCCTTAACCTGAACCTACCGTGTTTTGATAATTTTTAAAGTATATTTTTCCTTTGACAGGTACAAACTGTAATAACATCACAAATCATTCGCTCACTGTACGACATCTGCAGAAGCCTTAACATACCTTGTCAGAGACACACTAAAATGGCTCTATGTGAAATAGTTGCAGTTATACAATGGAACAGTTGCTGATGTTACAGGATTTGTTTGCACTAATCCCATTTCAGAGGGTTGTGTGTACACCAGGAAGTGTTACCAATTACTGATTAACAGCACAGTATGATACACATGTACACCAAACCAAAGATGTCTGGTGAACACACTGTAAACCACTTAACATTCCATGCATAGCCATACAGCCTTGAGCTGCCCAAACATCCTTGCCAGACTGAAACATCTGCAGAAGTAGCAGGTACAAACAAACCCTGCATAAGTAGCAATGTTCTGAAATATAACAGCTGTACTCACACGTAGAACAACATCGTCTAGCCATTACACACAATCCACGGGAGTCATGAAGCTAATATATCTCTGTCTGCCTCCATATAGCTGTTGAAATACATCACAAACAACACATCCAGGCCATCTTCCTTGAAAGTAAGGCAAAGGGACAACGCCCAAGTGGAGTACTCAATTATACACCACTGTTGCCATGGTATTGGCTAATGGAGTAGCTGCACAGCTGATGTGCATCTAATTAACTACTTTGGAACACCAATTGGTGGTCAGGATAGCACGTTACTGATATTTAACTATAAAAGGATGGCTTGTCACACATTCAAACCATGTGTATATACCAGCAGAACATTACAAAGAAGATTGAAACACAAACTGAAAAGGATTGAAATAACAGTCAGTGACACCTCGGGTTTCTAATAAGGTATGTAGAACACTCATTATGTCTGTGTATGTAGTACCTGTTCTGTAATAATTAAAGTGCATGCAATGCATATAGTGGAAACAGTTATCTTGTAGTGATGTATTGTTGAGCATAGTAACGCTTGTAGTATTTATGTGTGTACTGCTGTAGGTCACAAGGCAAACACCGCATACACCACAAGGGATGCTATATAAGGGCTTTGAACCCAACAATTCCTCTCCAGCCGCTGTCAGTGGCAGGGTTGGTCCAACAAGTACGTGCTATAACAGGGGATAGTATATGTTGATATATTGTAACAGTAGGCATATGTATAGGTGTATTACTGAGAATAACATGTCAAAGGTGGGCCTACTGTGCAATTACAATTTGCATTGTGGGATATTGTACCAATAACTGTGTAATGTACAGTATTGTAGGCAGATATGTATTACATTTTACATAGCATTACTATTATGGTAGGCTCAACATTAGTTAAGTCTATTGGCATTTACAATACACAATAACAGGATACATATGACTTGTAGTCACACAACAGTTTATCAGCATGATAGCAAAGTAAAATGGAAGAGCTAGTTAACTATCCATGCACATAGGACATGTAATAAGTTCAAAGGTAGGTACTAGGCTGTCTGCCCAAGGGTATTTATAAGACTAGCTAGAGTGTGTTGGCTTCCGCCACCCCCTTAGGTTAGTTCCCTGTGCTTCTGAACAGCAGAGCCATTAGTTACCTGTGCCACTGTCCAGCAGAGCCACTGCAGTGATCCCCGGGTTACATGTCTGTCTCCCATCCACACGTCAAGGTTTCCCTTGAAGAGTGCTAGTGAGGGGCCCTGCCTGATGTACATTGGAATCATGTTCCAAAGCATGAGGAGTCTATGGGTCAGGAATCTATCCCTCCAGCACGTCCTAGTTATTGTTGTGGTTAGGTGTATATCCCAAAGCATGTGGCTCTCAGGGGCTTTTGTTTAGGTGGAGCATATCCGGCAATACTGGGTTGGACATGGGCCTTGTATGTCAAGCGGAGATCACCTGTGAGTACGCGGTATGCAACCGAGTACAGCTGGAGTTTCTTTAGTTGGGTTGCAGAGGTCATCTGTTTGAGGTCAGTAATCCTCGGTGTGGTACTGTTGTGGTCTTTAAAGCTGTTGCAGTTGTCTTGTAAGGTACATCCCAAATAAGTAGAGAGGCACAATGGCCTCCTTTGTTCTGGATGCGAACCCATTTGAAATTGGGGGGGGGGCATGTAGAAGGATATTCTAACCACCTTGGCATTATGGTTATCCAAGGAGAGATTGCTATCTACTTGGGTTCCCAGATCCCTTATTACCTTTTCTGTAAGTATGGAACTAGCACCTATGTGGTAGTCCGTGGGTAATTAGTTTTATCCAAAGGGGATGACTATGAACTTTTTGGCATTCAGTTTGAGGCCATAATATTGACACCAGATATCCATCTCAGTGCAACCCTTCTGGAAGGTGTCTGTATCAGCTGGGGAAACAATTATGGCCCCTAGTTTGCAGTCGTCTGCAAACCTTTTCAGCCAAAGTCCTCCTGTGCTTGCCTGTACCTCAGAGAAGTATATAACAAACATAAGGGGTCGTAGGACTGAGCCCTGGGGGACGCCACTTGTAACTGGTTTACAGTCGGACCTAGGTTATGCAACTCCCACTGTGTGGGTTCTGTCCATGAGCCACTTTGCAAACCATCTCATGACATAAGAGTTAATGTTCAGGTGGATGGGTATGTTGGTAATACCAGAATGGGGAATGGTGTTGAAAGCCTTTGAGAGATCAAGGTAGGCCATGTGGACCTCCTTACCCTCATCTAATGCCTTGGTAACTGTCTCAAAGAAGTCCACCAGGTTTAGGAGGCATGGTCTGCCTTTAACAAAGCCAAACTGGAAGGGGTCAAAGGTTTGGAGGTACCCAATGTCTCTGTGACTGAGATTCATGATGATTTGCTCCATAGTCTTGCAGACCAGGCTAGTCAGGCTTATAGGGCAATAGGTCCCATGGTCCATTGTGGCGCCACCTTTTTGGAGTGGGATAACTGTTGCTGTGTGCCATTCAGGGGGCACAAAGCCTGATCTTGAGCTATTATTGAACATGATGCGTGAAGTGGAGCCAGTTCATTCTGAAGTTCGTGTAAAATGCAGCCTGGGATGTTGTCCGGTCCCATGGATGCTGTGATATTGGCTTTAGAGAGTGCAGCTTTTACCTGCATAGTTGTGATTACAGGGACTCTGCATTCTTCCTTTATAGATATGGGCCCTTTAGGGGGGTGAGAGTGGGGAAAGGTAGCACTGAACCTATTTGCCAGGATGTTGGCAATATCAGTTGGTTCTGTAATTCTGGTTTCTCCCACTTTGTGAACTCAATTCTATCCTTAGTATCACAGGACAGTTCCTTCCTCACTATCCCCCCCCAACACAAATAACACTAATACAAGCTTTACCCTCAAAAGAGTTTCCACCACTTCAATCAAAAGCATGCTCTCCAAAATAAAAACCTCATCAACAGCAGCCGACCTACTCCCCAGCTATTTCTTGAAACTCACAGCAGATGCTATTGCTATCCCAGTCTCCACTCTCATAAACAGATCAGTTGTTGAAAACTATGTACCCAAACTCTGGAAAATATCCTATGTTACACCCATGCATAAAGGCGGGACCTCCACTGAACTTAATAACTACAGACCCATTGCTTTACTCTCCCCCCTGGCCAAAATCCTAGAAAAATGCATCCATACCAAGATGCTAAACTATCTCCTAGACAGCAACATCCTGTCACCTACTCAGCATGGTTTCAGACCTGCCCATAGTACCACTACAGCTCTCCTCTGCTTCACAGACACAGTAAACCATCTCAAAAATGAAGGCCTACAAGTGTCAACTCTTTTTTTGGATATGTCCAAATCATTTGTCACAGTCTCACACCAAATCCTGCTAAACAAACTAAACCAATATCATCTATCAATTTCCACTCTTACCTGGTTCCAAAGCTACTTAACTGACAGGTACCAAGCTGTAAAATGGGAAAATTCTCTCTCTCCTCAGCTGCCCATAACTATAGGAGTCCCACAGGGTTCTATCTTAGGGCCACTACTATTCACAGTCTTCACAAATGACCTCCACACAGCATGCATCTATAATTCAGTATGCAGATAACACTGCCTTAATCTGTACTGCACAAAACATTCCCACCCTCCTGAAAACAACTCAGCTAGCATTCTCTGATGTTGAAAACTACCTTACCAAAGCCGAACTTATCCTCAATCCAAAGAAAACTCAGCTTATGTTTATAACCAGTTCTAACAAAAACACTAACAGTAAATTCACTATCTACTCCACAAATGCTACTCCAATTGCTCCAGTGGCACATGCTAAGCTATTGGGAATAACCATAGACTCCCACCTAAAATTTGATAGTCATCTCAACTTAACTATTGAAAAAGTACATGCCAAACTGGGGTCACTCTACCGTACCAAACCATTTCTTACCAACAACACAAGATCAGCCATTGCTCGCTCCCAACTTCTATCCACCCTACTCTGTGCATCTCCCATTCTGACTAATCTCAACAAAATTGAACTAAGCAAAATGGAAGCCTGCTATAACAGAATTGCCCACTTTGCTGCAAATTGCTCATACAGAATTCATCACTGTACTGCTTTGGGACAGCTCCACTGGCTTGAACTGCCCAACCTCCTAACCTACAATCAGCTCTGCCTCTCTCATTCTATCTATTACCTCCCCAATAAGTGTCCTGCCCTCAAAAACTTAGTACAACATCATTCAGCCAAAAGGCCTCTTAGATCATCAAGCAAACTACTACTAGAAGTCACCAACAGCTACAATAGCTTTGGAAATGCACTATATAGTAGTTCAGTGGCTAAAAAATGGAACTATGTCCCTACTAGCATTCAAAACACATCATCAAAAGCCTCCTTTAAAGACCTCATCAGGCAACATCTCAAGCAAAATTGGCAGTGCCATGATTGCTCCCCAGGCTAGTGAAAGCAGATAACATATACATACTAAATCTAGAGCACTTGATAATAGTTTTCAATCTTACTCACAAACACTGGCAAATCTACAATGTATGTACTGTACCTGTGTACTATGTATGTATTCTGCCTATGCTCCAAATTTCAGCTGTAAACCACAAATATATTAATTACCTTTATTTTTAAAATTAATATTTTTTTGTTTGTTCTCTCCACTGTAACTGTTTACGTGCCGCATACCACTGTAAAACATGTCTCTTGTAATTTGTGTTTATACTGATCATGTCTAAATAACTAAACATGTCTGTAATTTTTCTTTGCGGAGCTTTTCTCCCTGGGCCTCTGCTGAAAAAGGGCCTTTTCGGCTCAGTCAGACAACCCCGGTTAACAAATGTAAAATAAAATAAATAAATAAAAATGTTCATGCCTTTGTGCTGTAACTCAGAGCAGATCTGGGTGTTGGCATCGAGATATTTAACATAACTATAGAATGCTTTGTGGTTGTCCTTGGAATTAGTAGTGGTTTTGTTTTCATAGCTAGCTTTGGAGGATTCTACAAGGGATCTCACCTTTTTACTGACGCTGACCAGGGAGCCCCTCCACTCATGGGATTGTACTGTCTTTTGCAACAGTTTCTTCCTTCTGTTGTACAGTTTGTTTATGGCAGGGGACCACCAAATTGGCTTCCTTATTTTCAGAAGATAGAGTCTTGGTTCTGTTTGGGATAGCATGATCCATGCACTCATGTAAGTGCTTATGGAGTGCATTTGTGTAGGATTCAGCAGTTGTAACTGTATTGTCCATCTGCACGGGTGTCATGAAGTTCACCACTTCTGACTTAAGAAGCATGAAGTTGGCTTTGTAGAAATATTATACTGTGGTTTCTTTAATGGGGGTGGGGATGGGATGTGGATATCAAGGGTGTTTAGCTTATTGTCGAATCAGACCCTGGCCTTTGTGTAATGGTTATATTGCAGATATGGAACACTAGACATCCTACAGGCCTGTGCACATCTTGTGCAGGCATGACATCAATCCACCACATAAGATGTGTTGAACATCTTGAGTGCGTCTTGACATGACAGCAGTCACCTGTACAGTATCCACATACATACACAGACAACCACATCAGCCCACAGATACAGTACATTCCCCTTGCTGGTGTTGAACATCAATGTTATCCTTGCTCCTCGTGTGTGTGTGTGTGTGTGTGTGTGTGTGTGTGTGTGTGTGTGTGTGTGTGTGTGTGTGGTACACAGATGTCATGTGGGACATTGTGTACCGATGAGTTTGCCATGTCTGGCCATAGTTGTCAGGCAGCAGCAATATGGTTGCAGATGTGCAGGAGTGTCATCCGTATACCCTTCATTGACCTGTCACACATTCCACATCATAGTTTAGTGTGTATACACCTCAGTGACATGGGTCACATTCCACAGTATATATGTATTGTAACTGAACACAGTCATGGCTATGAACTGTATCTGTAACTCACACTGTATAGCAATAGGGACACCTCATGATTCCCTGCAATGGCCATGCACATCAGCTAAATGTGCAGTATATCTGTAGGGCGGACAGACAACACTGCATTGGGACACCATTACCCCACTGTATATTTGACAGGACACCATTGTGTGAAACATGTATGCATGTCATTGCACATGTCAGTAGATCACATGTCATACTACATGTGATTGTCAAGGTCATATGCCACACATCAGGCAGGTGTACTGTTAACCTGTGCTGGTCTACATGGTGTAACACAGGGATGTATGCTAACTACTATTATGATTGTGTAATTTGCATGCCTTCTGCTATGACACATGCATGCTGTTGTATGCAACCCAGGGATGTATGATAACTACCACTATTATTGTCTGAGCTGCATGCCATCTGTCATATCACGGA